>NC_091821.1:226529392-226534392 GCF_038994185.2 Dermacentor albipictus | reverse complement strand
ACACGCATAAGTTCTCTATCAGCTCGGGCCACTAGATACGTCATTATACCATCGTCATGATTCCATCGTGATCGTTTCGTCGTTAACACTCGAGTTCGCCATCTAACTTCCTTCATACCGTCGTCGTCACGCCATCGCCATTATTGCATCGCTGTCACACAGTCGTTGTCATGCATTGGTTGTCAGGCCATCCTCATGATGCAATTGCGGGCCTGCCGTCTTCGTCATTCTTACTCTTTTATGCGAATCTTATCATGCCGTTGTCATGATATCATCGCCGTTTCACAGTTGTCCTCATACTGTGCTCATGATACCGCCGTCGCCGTTACGCTGAGTTTTTATTAGCGTCATAATTTCTTGTCATTCTTACTTCATAACTGGACTGCTGTCATCCTGTCGTCGTTACAGCGGGTTCGTCATTCAATTATCGTAATTATTTCTCCGTCATTTGTCGTTATCGCGCATTCGTCCTGCAATCGTGATTATGCAATTGTCGTCATTTATTCGTTGTAAGGCAGTATCTATCATGCATCCGTTAACATACTGTCGTCGCAATGCCGCTGCAGTCATTACATCGCCGCGCGCTTTCTTTGTCAGTGCTGTCGTTTCAACCCGCAAAGAGCAGTCCTCTTAGCCGCCCTAGACAAGCTGGACAAGCGCCCAATGACAGAAAACAAGATACATGGAAACTGGCCTACGCGGACATCAGCGCGATCGGCTATGAAGACGCTGCTGCGGTATTTAAAAGACACTGGACTTTCTGAGAGATTGTGACTACACTGTGTGATGCAGCATTGTACGGTGACATTGCATAAAACTAGGAACGCCTTTGCGGGCTGCGTGACAGTGCCCACAGAAACAGTTTGTGTGTACGTGCGTGTGTGTGTAGGTGCAGGTTTTCTTCATAATTTTTTGAAAACTTTCTCTCTTTCGCCAATCGCATTCCCTTGCCCCTCCCCTAGTACAGGCTAGCCAACCGGAGATAATCTCCGGTTAACCTCCCTGTCTTTCCTTTGCCTTTCTCTCTCTCTCTCTCTCTCTCTATTGTCGTCATTCCAGCTCCGCCATCCGGTTGTCATACCATCATTGCCACACACTTATTTACATCTGTCTCATGTTGTCATCGTCCCACTGCCCCCGTTCTACAGCGTCATCATTTCAGAACTGCTATCTCATTGACGTCATGCTCTCGTCGTTATGGTACCTTCGTCTCTTCATCTAATACATTCTTCTTCCATCATTCCACTGTTGTCTTTATGTCATCATCACACAGTCGTCGTCATGCCGTCATCCTCATGGGCGTTCTTGGCAAACGATCGTCATCGCTAAGTGGGCTGATACCGGAGAGACTACAAGTCGCACATACCCGAAGCAAGGAAAGTCTGCGAGTGACTACTGCACCTTTTAATTAATTGCAACTTGACAAATATGGTGCGCCGCTACATCGTTTGAATGCTCCCCGCATTACCGTTGACAGAAAGCCTGAGATGACTTGTGATGTAATTTTTAAAAATTTTACCAAAAGTGAATGCAGCATGCTGACTATATTAGACGGTTTATAAATGCTAATTAAACAATCCAAAGATAAGTAGGTCTAATGGTCAACGCATCCGCATGCATGTTCACGAGATGGGAAAGCATCGTCATGCACTGAGAACCTTACGAACAAAGGAGACGGAAGCGAAATAAACATTTGCCAGACCAGCTTTAAACTTTCTTTCTCGTGTGTATGTTTCGCTGAGGCGTTAGCTGATTCACGCTCATTAGCCTGTAGATAACTATTTCCACGCTGCACGAAGCATGCGATAAATTACAGTGAAGTGTAGCGAGGAAATAGTTTTGCATGAATGGGAAGAGTAGGCTGAGCTCCTTTCCGAGTAAAGCTGAAGCTAGAGAGAAATGAGCTTGCCAAAGAGAGTGGAAAACATAATGGGACAGCGGAAGACGGAACAGTGTGGTGCGTGCTTTGCGTGGCGAGCATGCTTTAAAGGAGTTTATTTTGCGGTTTGCCCAGTGTTTTCTTCTTTTGCGCTTGAGCTTTCTGGCTGTATTCTGCCGTGCTTTCTTTTCGCCTGCAAAGTGTTCTGTCCCCTTTTTGCGCGCCACTAATGCGTGAAAAAGTTGGCGTGAAATTAAAGCCATTTTATTATATTTTTATTCATGTTGTGTCGAATGTTGAATTTATTTGGTCTTGCGCTGTGGCTTCTACCGCTTCATTTTGAGTTGTCATCTCTTGTGCCTGCACTGCTCGGCATGCCTCCTCCGCTTGCAGTGCTTTGTCTGGAGACGTTAAATCCGTCATTTCTTGCTCTTGAGTTTACGAGATATGATGAGATATGACGGCATTTACATTTCACGATCACAGCCTTGGGCACCAAAATTACACCTCTCCGTCACCTAAGACACTGAATGGCTTCTACCCTGTAAGAATTGGCTCCCACCCTAGTAAACGCGGCCTCCCCGTTACGGCGACAGGAGTGAGATCCCACGCTGAAATTACGAGCGGCAACGGAGCCAGCTGCGCAAAAAAAAAAAATAGAACGACGACGCTCGAGCCATTGCTAAACGATGGTTTTAGCAAACTCGAATTCGGCAACATTGGTGCCTTCAGGTAGCATGCGTGGTTTTATTGACAAATTTCCTTCACCCGAAAAGATCACGTACTCGTGACGCCTGCGGCAGAAAGGAGGTTCCACATCTGCGCCAAGATTTGTGAGTGGTAGCGGTGGCTCACACTCTTAAGGTTAGTTTTTGTAGTAAAACATAAATGCCCAAGAATGTGGATTGGAAAATGTCGCCGTGGTTGCCAAATTGGTTAGAGCATCGCACGCGAAAAGCGAACACGTGGGATCGTTCCTCACCTCCAGCAAGTTGTTTTTTGCATCCAATGTCATTGCCAATAATTTATGATTTCTTTATTTGAATTAGTAAGTACAACGAATTTACTCTATGTTGTCCTTGGCGTCTTTCGTTATTGGCTTCTCGTGATATGATTAATAAAAATCGGGCCCCTCTGTTATTTCCCTTCCTTCTCGCTCATTACAGAAAGAGGGTCTCGACTCCGGCAACGTCCATGCCTTCAGGTAGCATGTGTGGGTTTATTGACCAGTTGCCTTCACCCAAAACGTTCACCTACTGAGACGCCTGTGGCAGAAAAGATGTTCCACGTCCACCGCCAAGGTTTGTGAGTGGTGGCGCTGGCCAACACAGCCAAGATTAGTTGTAGTAGTAAAATATAAATTCCCAAGAGTGTGCATGGGGAAATGGCGCCGCGGTAGCTGAACTGGTTAGAGTACCGCACGCGTAATGCGAACACGTGGGATCGTTCCTCACCTGCAGCAAGTTGTTTTTTCATCCACTTGTATTGCCAATAATTTATCATTTGTTTAATTAAATTAGTACGTACAAATATTTTCCCCTATTTTGTCCTTGGCGTCTTTCTTGGCTTCTCGTGATATGATCGACAGTATTCTGAGTTTGGTTCTGGCGTAATTTTCGGGATGGCAGTTTAGCGTTCCTGAGCCATTTTGGTACGTAAACGACACCGTTCTGCCAACTCTTCTGAGGTTGTTCAATCTGTTCGAGATTGATTTTTAGCATATCGTTGCACAGTCCACAATTTTCAACCATGAACTTCCAGGCAAGCAAAAGAAAGCTGGCTAATGTCAGACGCTGGCACCGCCCTTCCAAGATGAGCCCCCATTATCCACTAACATCGGTTATCAGGAGCTTTACCGAGATCGCTCAGTGCACCCATTTCAAAGTAAACAATGACATAAATACCACTTTTTCGATTAGGTGCCTATTTTTTTTCCTGATCGAGAACCTCTTCACATGCGATGCGAGGTAGCACGCTTCAATGGCGTTTCTCTTCCCTTAAAGTGCTTTGTTCTTCACAGGCACACGCCCCAAATGACAACCATGTAGCTATGGCAGATTAGAGCATATCACCTCTCGGTGTCATTAGGGCCGCTTTCTTGATCCTGAATTCTGCGTGCCTCTTTTTTTTTGTAGCCGCTAAAAAGACATAAGCCTTCATGCGCACGTCATATCATCTGCCCATCGCGTCGTTTGCAGTTGAGCATGCTTTACCAGTGATTCTCTTTTTTTTTTGTGGTTCTTCCAGTGGTTCTTTTTTTTGCGCTTCAGGTTTCTGTCTGTGTTACGCCGTCAGTTTCTGTTTGTTGAGGTTTCAATCTGCTTTTTTTTTTCACGTGCAATGCTTTTGTATATTGTGTGATCTTGATATTTTCTGTTGTATTATTTCTCAGTTAATTAGTCCACTTTGCTATTGTGCAGAAGCCTAGACAGGACTTACGAAGCACCATCAATCTTTTAGAAGAGGGACTGACAGTACAAGCCGCTCGTATAAACCTGCCAGTAATTGGTTTTCTAAATCTTCTTCGCGTTACGCACAATATGATTACCTGATACGGTAAATTGAAGAAAAAGAAACCGGCGAAACTATGAAAGAGAGAGAGCGAGACTTAGATCGAAGCAACGAAAAGACAGCGAGTTTAACCAAATGATATCTCCGCCTGGCTGTCCTGTACCATTGAAGGGGGAGTGGAATGTGTAAGATGGGAGAAAAAGAAGGAAAAAAACAACACAGAGGTGTCTACGTGGGAGCTGTGAGGCATTTTACCACGGAGCCATTGTGCCGCACAGGGGGTCGAAATACGGTGAGTAGTTCACTTTTAATTAGTTGTAGACCCTACGTACGTGACTTTTTGGTGGCAAATTATTGCTGCGAAGGTATGGTGCGGCAGGCTTTAAACGCGTACATTCGGGGCATGAGAAAACGCTTGCCGACTGGCCGCATGAAAATACAACATCAATGTCAGCGACGTCACCACCTTGAACTAGTGGTCAAAAGTCAAAATAACAGGGAAACGATCAGGGCACCTTTGATACAATGATGTTTGTTTTGTTGGCACACATTAATTCGTTTGCATTGAACTGTCGTTTAAGTGAAACGCTTTTCTCGCAGAAGCTATGGA
>NC_091821.1:223442192-223577192 GCF_038994185.2 Dermacentor albipictus | reverse complement strand
TGAAAGAAACAAAGAACCGACTGACGCGCGTTCGCGGCGCGCTCGGGCGTCGAGAGCAGCGACCCTGAGCGTGGCGCCCCGGGCGACAGGTGAACGGGATATGGAGAAAGCATGACGGGCTTCGGCTGCTCGAAACTTTTTGAATCTGGCAGCTGGGGATTCCTTGTCCCCCGAGGGCTTTGCAGGAATGGCGCTGACAGCCGCTAATTGATCTGCGACGCGAGGCTTATGTTTCAGTCTAGGTTTCGTGCTATACAGCGTTGGGCGCCGCACAATGGATTGTTTACCGTGGAGCTAAGAACGATGGAGAACTTCTACCCCTCACCCCCCCCTCTCCTTCCCAACCACGGAAACCTCCTCCCCCTTAACGCCAAGAAAGATGAAATAACGAATTCGAATATCACCACACAAAACACACAAGAAAATGCATGCATGCAGAATCGCTAGATAGCTTTGCTCGGCCGATCGCAAATGTCACGTCACAAGTATTCTGCGAAGTGAAGCAAGTTTTATGATACATTTAATAACGTTGGCGCATGTGAGCGTATGTAGGCTGAATTCGAAGCGTTAAGGATGTCATTTGCAACTACAAACTTAGAAGAGCAAGGACAACGAGGAAACGCCGCTTGAGTGCATATTGGTTAGTTTTGAATTAGGAAGGCCACATGCACGCTTATATTGCTATTGCGGAATAAATCTCCCCAACTTGTAGGCAAACCATTGAAAGTGATCATACTTCCTTTTTCTGCAACATCAACAGGAGTGGTTGCCGACTGTACATTTCACGCTTTCCACTCGCAGATGACACGTAAAGAGCGAGCAGTTGAGTATACGTATAGGCTGTTCCCCTAACAGTTTGTAACGCTGCATGTATACACCACGCTAGCCGCTCTGTCAAAAACGTGTATGCCGTATCTATAGAACGCGAGTGGTTGCTTCCACTCTTGATCGCGTTTCATTTTTGGAGTAGCAAAAGCGCAGAGCCAATGCCCATCCCCAAAAGTTGCTATTTGCAGTCGCGAGGATGGCACTGTACGTTACCGCTTTAGGAAACAGTGGGCAAATCGAACTTTCTTGTGGGGCAAACACACTAAAGTTATGTTTGCCGTCTTTGGAGATCACTGTACCGGAATGAATTTTCTGGAATAGCGAAGCACGGACTGTAAAGCAGCTTGCAGAAGTAGCTGCCAAGCCTTGTGAAAATACGAGGTTGTGACCAAGACGGTGACGCTCTAAAGAAAATATGAACGAAATGTCCGCTTTTTTCCTTGCTAGTCAATCGAAATGCAGCTACGAGATGCTTACACGCTTCGGCCATTTGAAGACAGCTATAAGTCACACTCAGTACACATAAACACACGATTGAGCCCCTAAAAAAGTTGGCTACGGAACCCATGCGTGGTAAACAAGTTATCAAACAAAGCTAAAACATAGGTCACACATTGCCCTATAAGACTCGGGTGTAATTGAAGTACCCCATAAGGCTGTGTGCTTGAACTGGCACGTAAGGGTACTTCACATGGTAATTACACAGAACAAGTGTAATGCATGTCGCTATCACAATCACGTCTTTATTCGCCTCATTCCCATTCCTCTTCTATTTCCATCTTCTTCAAATCGCTTCACTCTTTCCAACTTTGTTTTCATCACTCCTTGGATCATACTTAAAGCCGTTTACTATGGAGGCCGACTCTACAGCGTCGTAACCAACAGTACCTGTCTCTGTTGGCTAGTCATTTTCACGACCCTTGTCTATCGAATTCAATCCTGATAGTCCTTTCTTCACCAGCACCTGCAGTCACCATCCACGACTCTAAGTAACACAGGGTTTTGCCTTTTGTCGAAGTTTCGCTTGACTCTTGCGTGGTACTTTGCTTGACTTTCCTCATTTATTTTGGCTTCCGTAAGTCGTGCCGTCTTGTCCACTCCCAATGTCGCGTCAGCTGTAAGATATGTCGGATTCCCAGTAGTGGATAACGTTCGAGTACATCCTAGGCCCGTTGTGTAGGATCGGTTGTGACGGGATACCGTAGCTTCAAGGCATCATTTCCATCCACCGATTTACATTTCAGCCAAGCCGTTAGCTGCTGAGTGATGTGATGCAATAAACCTCTACACGATTCCGCACTGTACCGCCCATTCCTGCAGACGATGGCTCCTAAATGCTGGCCTATTATCGAACGCCAATATATTCACACATGCTGAAACATTTTTCGGCTCATGAAAGCAATAACGCTGTTAGTTGACATTCACGGCGCAATTGCCTATTATATCTTGGTGTCTTCTTTCATTTTTGACCATGTAAATCATTTTGTAAGCTTCAAGTCTGTTTTCCAACATCCATCATGGCCGCCTGAATGAGGGCTGTTATGATACAGATGTAAAACTTGAGGAACGAACGTTGGAAGCACTGCAATTCTTCCGTTCTCAGTGGGTGGCAAAACTTCGGTTCCTTCCCATACTTTGGCGACGTGTATTGCTCTCTGGTGAGCTTCCTCAGGTATGACCACCAGCCTGGATTGAACATCAGCATCCTTCAACGAAACACCCGGACGGTGATTCACTTCGAAGTCGAACTGCTGAAGTTCGCCTACCTAGTGTGCGACCTCGCCCTTACGCTCTGCCAATTTCAAGACAAACATAAGTGGTTCATGGTCATTGAACAGTTTGAAATACGTACCTTCCAAGTATGAACGAAAATATCGAATCAATTTTAGAACAGCTTGTGTTTCTTTCTCTGTTGTGGTACATTGTACTTCTGCCTTCGTGATGCCGTATCTGTGTAACTCAGGTAGCCAAATACACGAAGTTGTTGGTTTCTTGCTCGGCTGCAGTCTCGCTGGCGTAGAACTTATGATTTCCGTAATGAAAAGCATCTGTACTGAGTTTGAAAGGAAAGACAAAGTCGTGAAGGCAGAGGACATGATCAGAGAAGATCACTTGAACCATATGTCTGTAGGTCGCCTCATACCCATTCGTCCAGCAGACGGATACACCTTTTTGCATCATCCTAGTGAAGCATCATGTTATCAAGGCATTTCAAGGCAGTTATATATGCTCTAAAGCAGCCGGCCAATCCCAGAAACACTTGAAGTAAATGGATGGCCTACGGCTTCACTAGTTTTGTAATACGCGCCACAGACTCTGCTTTTTCTGTTTTTGGTGGTTCCGTCCAGTACTTGACCCAGAAAAGCCACTCTGTTCTTGCAATATTTGCTCTTCTTAAACTTCACTTTCACAGCCGCCTCTGAGAGAGCTGCGATCACATGTGCCAGGTGTTCTCCATGTAAGCGCTCATTCTTTGAGTAGGCAATGATGTCGTCCAAGAAAACGTTACAAAAACGGCCAATGTAAAGTTCCAGAACAGCGTTCATGATTCCTTTTTTTTTTATACCGCCACGGAGAATTTTTTCTAGCCAAATGGCAGGCGATTGTACTCGTACAAATCAAAAGGGGTAGTGAAGTCAGTATACTGTCTTGTCTCTTCTTGAATTGGTATTTTACAAAACCCTTTGTAGAGATAGATCCTATAAGAACGCGTGTAGCCGCCAGTTTCATCGATAATACTATCTATCTTGGGCATAGGAAAAGGCAGCTGGCTTGGTTGTTAATTATCCTATAGGATAATTATCCTATAGGATAATTATCCTATAGGATAATTAACAACCAAGCCAAACACTCTAAGCTAAAAACACTATTAACATAGTCCGTGTAGCGCCGCAGGCCACCATCTTCTTCTGGGGGTTTGGTTATTGGTGAAGAAAGCGTAGACACGGACGGCCGGAAAATCTTGGCATCCAGTATCTTTCGTATAGTTCTTCTTTGAGCTAAACCTTCACTTACCCTGTGTATGACTTCTTTCGTATCACACTTGTGTCATTTAACTTGAATGGGACTTCAAACTTGATTGTGGCCAGCGAGTATCCTCCTAAAGAGGAACAGTTCTGGATAAATTTGGCTAATGTCGTCCCCGTTATACGGTATTCACAGTTGTTTTAATCTGGGTTCTGTATTCGCATTATCCACCAGGACACATCGACACAGTGCCATTCCAGTAAATATTCAATTTCATCAAGTTCGTGCCCAAGCGGGAGCGAAGGAAATCATATTCCACTTTTTCAATCGCCAAAGCTAGTAAACCTGTAACCTCTGATTGATGTTTAAATTCTACATGTGCCCAGTTACAGTGTTTATGTAATTTGCCGTGATAACTGCGTGCAATTATTGGTTTGCCGGATAATATATATTCTGGTTTTGCTTTTCTTTTCTTTATGATGGACATTGAAGCTCCGCGGTCCACAAGAACTCGCATGCATTGTCCATTCACTTCTTGCTGTATATGCGATAGGCTTGACGGCATCAGCAAGACTGTCTCAGAAGTCAACGAAGGCGCACCTTTGATGCCTGTTGCTTCGATTATTTTGCTTTCGCTTGCTAAGTAATTCACCACATGAGATATTAACGATTCCTGAAACAGTTGGACAAAGTTTGGAAATTCCCTTCTGCATCTCCTGAGGGAAACGCTGGTATTTGCTGCGGAGACTAGAACTTGATATTCCATGATGATCTTGGCGATGTTTGTTGATTCTCTCCATTCAGTAGTGCGGAAAAGCTCGCAACAGCTCTAGCACTACTTCGAGCGTTTCAGGAGATTTAACCTGAACCAGCCGCTGCAGTTCCTTTGGTGTAAGTAATGAGCGTTAGCATTGATTTTAACGGCAGCTTTGGCACAGCAATTCGAAGAAAATGTTGCTTTTCAAGGAAATACCCTAATGGAGAACCAGACTTGAAGTAGTAATAAATTGTGTGGCCCCGTCGTTCAACCGAATTTCCTGGAAATGTTGTTACAAATCTTCTTTTCTATTTGTACCATGGTTTACATTCGTGATCCGATAACCGAGACTCGTGCCATTTCTTCGCTAGTAAAGCAATAAAAGTTCGCATGTTAATCTGTCGGCTTTCCATCCATCATATTCGGCAGCCTGCTCATAGAAAGCTATCCAACTTTATGGGCTGTGACCGCATCGAATATCTCTGGTGGCACAATTTCGAATCGGAAACTCTCGCGAAAGTTCACTGCTGACATCAAGGTTTCAATGAGATTGCTTTGCTGAAATATTTGCTGCTATTGTTCTTTCAAATGACTGCAGAATATCTGACCGCCCTTAAG
This sequence comes from Dermacentor albipictus, assembly GCF_038994185.2. NCBI lineage: Eukaryota > Metazoa > Arthropoda > Arachnida > Ixodida > Ixodidae > Dermacentor > Dermacentor albipictus. Next base: position 223,572,022 of record NC_091821.1, on the reverse strand, counting down.
ATGGCAATGACTTCGTATTGGAACACGTCTGAAGTCGCGTCAACAGAAGTTCGCGGAGTAAGGGTGCCGAAACATTTACTTTTGCTGAACCTTTTTCAATAAATTCCATGAACGACATGAAGGCTTCAGCCAAGACAATGCCTATCAGCTCCCTTGTAGTTATATGTTAGGGAATGTTGATGCAGATTTGTCTTGGACCTGGCATTTTTTTTTTTAAAGCCACGCTGCAGTATTCAGCGAATGTCACCCGCATCATGATGTGCAATATTGGTTGCGCCAAATTAGAAAGTGGTACTGCTCATAGTAATCACACAGAACAATTATAGTGCACGCCGCCATTAGTCCGTCCTTCTTCGTTCCCCTCATCCCGTCCTTCTCCTGTTTCCATCTCCTCTTTCTTAAGATCGCTTCATAGCATATATATTGCGCATGCTTAGCTGCATGCAGAACCTTTGCCACTAATGTTGTCATTAGTTTTACAAATACCCCTAATACAGATTCTTTAGTCAACTTCTCAGGAGAGATAAGCATGTAGGCACAAGACAGCTTTATTTTGTGGATAGATATATCAACGCAGTTGCGAAGGACATTCGCTTTAAAATGCTATACTGATAAACGGGCTGCTACTGTTTAAATACAGATGGACAGAAACTGTGGCTAGAAGCCCACTCACTCACTGCGAAGTAAACACGTTTTCGTTGAGTTCATGCGGTCACTCTGCACTAGCTTCAAGCATAAATTGGAGCCACGGTTGCCACCTCAGCGCTTTTTTTTTTTTGACGATATAGGAACGGCATACGAATACGTATAAACCCACACGCAAACACTTGCAGGTTTGTCACCCCCCCCCCCTATTTACAGCGTCACACACACACACACACACACACACATACATATATATATATATATATATATATATATATATATATATATATATATATATATATATATATATATATATATAAATGCGGATTTCATCTCGCTAAACGCTCATTAGGAGCAGGTGCAATTGCGACACTGGTGCGAAATATTACACGAGTGCTTTTAAATGAATTCTTTTTATACATACATTTAGCGAGAAGATTATAATGATATAATCTTCTATAATAAGAGGCGCCAATTTCGTGGCGTTCTCAGAACCCCCACTTGGTCCGCGAGGCATTTAGTGCTCCTCGGCAGGTATGCACACTACACAGATAAAAACGAAGCATCAATGAGTTTCATCTGGCAGAAGAAAAGCTGAGTGGCGCGGGAACGCCAGTCTGTGTGCGATCGTATTTCAACGTGAAACACTGTTTGCGCTGCACCACTGCCCCTTTGTAAGAAACAACTTTTCATGGGTGTTTTGACACACCGAAGAGGAAACCTATCGCTAACACTGGGTTCCCGCGGAGGCATTTCAAAAAGCAAACACTCCATGTTTTCTTTTGAAACGGCGCTTCGTTCCATCGAAAACACTCTTCGAGGGTCGCCGCTGCGCCGAACAAACAAACAACCGTGAATGGTGAGCAACCCGTGTAGTCTGTGGAGCCAGAGGTGTCCAACAGTCGCGACTCAACTCCGTCCATCCTGCGAAGAAGAAGAAAAAAAATTCAAACGCGGAAGGAGACAGAAATCCCTGCGATCGGTTGACGTGGCTTATGTCTTGACTTACTCGTCCTACGAGCACGTTCGTTCGCTTATACGCTCTTTTTTGCGAAAAAACGGGAGCCAGGATTATACCCTGGCTCGAGTTTTTTCGCAAAAGTCGCTCAATTTGACTGATCAGCCTGATTTTATGGCAAAAACTATACGAAAAAGCAAGTGCGGATGACAAGAGAGTCCTCATAGCAACTGGCGAATTAAAAACGTTCACCTCATTTTGATTTGGCACCTAACATTTTAGCTTAACATATTTGCCATTGTTAAGTTTCTGAGAGGAGGAAAATAAAGTGTAAAGACGGTCGCATTTAACTTTCGACGCGATGCGCTATGGAGCCGCACTAAAATGTCACTTTCACTTCATGATTCCATGTGCTACTTTTATCGCTCTAAAAAATATAATGTTACATTTGGCACTTTCTTCCAGTAACGAGTGACTCAGCCCTCTGCACCAGTTCTAGACATCACACTGGACAGTGTGCTGCCTTTTTCATTGCACACCCGTCAGTATAAAAAATCGTTTTCTAGACCTGAAAGTTGTAAATTGAATTCGCATTACAATGGGCGAAACAATGGATTATGGAACAATGTGCGGCTTCGCTTACTACCTCCACAATGGACGGTGCCTTTCTGACATAACTTCGGAGCATCATGGGCAAATCTTGGATTTCGCGGTAAAAAGCGTTGACTATGTACCACGGTGAATAATTTATTCACCCCTTTAATTGTTTGCTCAAGGAATAATCCTCATCGTTAAAGGAGCTAATGCGCAGACTAAACACAGCCGACCTTGTTCTAGTGGCGGGATTTGAAGATCCTTTGCCCCGATAACTGCGTGAGGCATTGTTGAATAACCGCTTCGGTGTCAGCCTTGGTCGATACCTCGATGGGAGAAGCCCGCATGCCTGACGGAGATGCACCGAATCATTATCCCATGTATAGCTACGCCTTCGACAGCGCAGAGTAAGAAAAAATCAGAAATAATTAAGTCGATGTTGGTGAATAAATTTTTATAATTTAATCAGAAAAGTGCAGTGACCGTTTTCTACTTTAGAATCCAAAATATACTATGTAATGCAATGTGTAAAATTTGACCCTAAAGCCTAAGACTGATACTTGTGTCCTGCCAAGTCAACCACGTCGTGTTAATCTCCTAGATAGCATTATCGACGCAAATGGGTTAATTCGCGTGAAACACGTGTGCATTTGGCCTTAGAAACACCAGCCATGGTGTCTTAACGGCTACGCTGTTGCGCTGATAAGCACGAGGTCGCTGGATCAAATCCCGGCGGCGGCGGCCGCTTTTCGATGGGGGCGAAATGCAAAAACACCCGTGGTCCCGTGCATTGTGGGCACGTTAAAGATTCCCATGGGGTGAAAATTAATCCGGAATCGCCCATTACGGCGTGCCTCGTAATCAAATCGTAGTTTTGGCACATAAAACCGCAGAATTCAACTTAGGATCTTAGAATCGATGCATCCAAACATGAGCACCGGCGACTGGTAATCGTAAATGCTTTTCAACTTCAGGAGCAATGTACTCAATATACAGAAACAGTCATCTGTCTATCTGAATTACGCCGTTCATCTTATTTTATATTTTAGGTCTTTGGGTAGATTGCGATATTTCGATCCAAAGGCGAAACTGATGCACGCTTTGTTTACGGAGATATTTCTCATCAACGAAGCTATCATTCTCACCCGCTCTATAGTTAGGGTGCCACAGCGCGACTACTACTCCTTATTGGCCGCTGGGACTGTCCATCGCGTTCCTGCGGAGCCAACTACCCGCAGTCCTCCGTTTCTTTTGTTGCTTCGTTTCTCTTCCCTTCTCTTCTGCACGCGCGTCCTTCACCGAGGCGCTAACTATGAGGAGGAGGGGTGGCCGAGGGCCAGTGGCGTTGCAGCGCGCGAGCCCCCAGCAGTGCGCTGTCCGCGTCGCAGCCCTGAGATGGAGCTCTCTCGTTCGCTCACTTCGGAGCACGAGGTTCAGCAAAATGGGTCGTCTTGGGGTCGCGCACTGAAAGCCTGTCTTGTGTTCTCCGAGTGTGCGCCTCTGGTGGAAAAAAAAGAGTAGGCGGAGGAGGGGGGGGGGGGGGGGGGGGGGGGGACGACCGACCCGAAATTCCGCACCCTGGCAGCTCCGACTTGAGGCGAGTCAGGGGTATATGGAAAACAAGGGGGTCCCCATGAAGCGCCACATCTGGTTTTTACATTGGGTCTCCGGGAGAAAGCGCGGGAGGGAGGAGATGCAGCCGAAAGCCGGCCCAGATGCCCGCCGCCGTCTTGGGAGCTGTCGACGGCTCGGCGAGGGAAGCGCTGCGCGCGTGCGCGCCGCACGGGGAGCTCTGACAATGAGTGACAGTCGTATTAGGACGCGTGAAAGATTACACTATCCGCTGAAAGCCCGCCTCCGTCAGAGGGGACTCCTTCGTGCGGGCGCCGCTAAAAGATCGCTTGACCCTGCCGCAATCAGTAATTGCGCTCGCCGCGTTTTGGGTTTCGCGCTCGCGCTATTACGATGGCGCCTGCGTGACGTGTCTCTCTCGCAGACAATCGCCGCCGACGCCTTCGGTTGCGGCGCGGATGCGTAGCTGCGCGTCGCGCACCGTTTCAACTTTCGCGCCGGCGCGGCTCGCTCGGCCGCTGGCGCCGCACAACCCGACCCGTGAAAGGCGGCTCTTGTGCGGACGAGACGAGAAGGAGGGGCGTCCTTAACAGGGAGCTCGATCTGCTTCTTTTTTCCTCTCGCCTGCCAAGAACAGTAGAAAGGAATTTTGTAAGGAAACATTCCGTTTCCGCATACAGCTGCGAGGGAATGCTCTGGATGGGCACGCTACGCTATCTTGAGATTCTTTGTTTCTTAATTATTTTGTTCTTTTTTTATTGTTAGGAAGGCTTGGTGTGTCTCCCTACGCGAGAAGGAAGCGAAATCGGTTTCAGATAGCAACGCGAAGTGAGAATTCTGCCGTGCGTACAGTGTATACTACATTTCAGAGAAGTGAGCGAGTCTGTAGAGGCCTGTATAAGCCTTCATCGTCGCTTTGTCCAAGCAGTTACATCCGAGTTCGTACTGTCTATCAACATATCTGTATGACAATGCTTTACCAACTTGCCACAAAACGAATAGCTTCTTATTCTTCCAACAGCTGTTTGCAATTAATTTGCAGAGTCGCTACTTTATAAAATCATTTTCTTTTACAACCTATAATTCTATACCATGCTGCCTCAGCATTTTGGCTTTCAGATCCTCTTCGATATTGTTCCACCTTTTATGCGAACATCAAACTTCGAACGAAAGCAGCCTTTCCGCTCATGCGTCTAAAGTGCTCATAAAATTTTCTCGCACTTATATGATGTAGACAACCAGCAATATGGCGTAGGAGTAAAGCTGTACGGTTCGTGAAACACAATAATACGCCAGAGCCCAAGGTGACTTCTTAATTGTAACAACGCGCAACCCCGAATAATTAGGGCGGAGATAAAGGCCACGCCAAAACATGCGCCCTCGAAACCGAGTTTTAAGCTATATGCTCGAAACAACCCGAAATCGACAGGCGATATTAAAAAAGAAAAAGAAGAAAGAAACGGTCCTTTCTGCACTGTAAAAGCTGCACGGGACTAAACGGGTGAAAGGGAAAGATTGTGTTCTAAAAGTTTGTGAGCAAAACTCGAAGTCTGAATTGGTGATATTTGATCCACCTCGGATGTAAGTGTGCAAAGGATACGCAATACTATAATATACAAATGCCCAGGGCGGAATGACTGCAACGATGTATTCAGGCCAGACCTTGTGCATTCTTTGTAAATGAGTTCAGGCTATTTTGGCAAATCGTAGTACTTAGGTAGAGACATTCGATTAATTAAGCGACATTGCAAACCCATCTGTATCTTAGGAAGTATAGTTACATATCGCCATTGAATAAATCAAATTCCATTGTTCCAAGTTCCAGGCAAAATATAGAATTGAATCGCTCTACCAGTATAAGTACATTGACACGCAAGAAAAGCCTGCGTGAGTCAAGGCTCGCACGTTCTGAGGAGGAGAGCAAGAAGCTCGCGCTCCTCGCTCTCCTCGGCTGCCTCGCTGCAGGCCGCGCTGAAGAGCAGCGCTCCCTCACGTGGACTGAGCGCATTCAAAATGTGGACTCACTAGCGTGGTGCCCGCCTGGATATACGAGAGCGTCGCGCCCAGCTCGCGCTTCGGTGGTCCGACCACCCTGCGGAACCGCGGCCGTCAGAAGGATGGCGCCCGTGGCAAGGCAACCGAGTGACGCGGCCTGATGAATTGGCGCGCAAAAAAGCCTTAGCGCGGGCGCGCGCGAACCTGCGAGCGGCCCACGCTGTTTAGAGTTCCAGGACATCGCGGGGACGCGGTGGGCTTCATGCCCCGCGGCGCCTGGCTCTGGGGCTGCCGCGCCTCGGAATAGCCGAAGAGCAGCAGCGCGCGCGTCCCGCGGCGCTGCAGCGGATGCCGCTCGATATGCGACTAAACGCGACTCAACTTCATCATCGCGGCCGGCATCGTCCGCGCCGCTTCCTGCCAGCGTTTATTTGCCTGGCTGTCTCTATTCGCGCACTGCGCTCCGCTCCGGCGAGAAAGAAGCGTGGCGACGCCGCACGCGGCCTCTTGGAGCGCGCGTGTGGCCGGCTGCAGGCGTGTCAAAAAACTGCTCGCTCTCTCCGCTTGAGCGCCCAAGCTAAAACATGCTTCGCGAGAGATATACTGCTTCCATCTGTCATTTCAGGCATGCGGCAAGACCGATCGCCAACGCGTTTTATTAGTTCCTCGCGTTTTGCGATAATACGCGCGCCGTCGTGCACCCGCTGTTATTTCTGGCAGACACGAATGGTGATCTCTGCCCAGTACTCCTGTTAGCTATTCTCACTCTCTTGGTGCTGCCAGTGGGTTAAGAGGAGCGATATAATAATTACCAGCCTACATTAGTGGCCTCCTTGTTTTAGTGCAATAAGCCACGGACCTATCAAACACACGTAACTTTATATAGTGTAGATACTGCTTACATATGTGTGTTCGTGCCTGCGCGTGCATCCGCAGCTCTAAAGACAGCCTATAAGGGGCGCAAACGATTTAGACATTAAGTAAGAAGAAAAAGGGCTTACCGAAATTCATGTATATGTAATCATTACAAAAGGGTGCGTAAATACATCCTACCTATAGCTAAATTGATTTTGATTCGCAACACTGCCGCGCGGACCACACGAACAAATAGCAGCCGAGATTAGATAAATAATTCATACCTTGGTCGAGAAGGGACACCATGTGACATTTCAGTGGCTGCCAAGTCATGCACTGCGGCATCAAAGGTAACGAACACGTCAACAACGCTGCTCGATCGGCCATTAAACGCGCAAAGAGGCGTCAAAACCATTATAAAGGGCACATATGGCGCTAGAAAACTTAAATACTTGACAGGATATCACGTTTTACGTGTGGAACACCCTAAGTTTTCAAGGCAATCGGCTGCGCCACCTGGACTCTTCTCACTGGCTTCGCAACCTCGCCCAAGCCTGCCCTGCTATGTCGGCTATGGCTAGGAGTGACTTTTACGAGCTCTTACTTTTCGAATCCGATGAGCCGACAACGTCTCGTGTGATGACTGTGGTACCGAGGAGACTTCAATACAGTCTGTGTGGCTGTCCTCACTACAATTTACAGAGACGATCACTCGCAATCACGATAACGCTCTTCGATGAAAGAGCGTTGCCAGAGGAAATCATTTTAGAATGCCGACCCCAGAAGCCATTAAAGTTGAGGGCCATTAGGGCACTGTTATAGTCTTTAAGGTCAACAGACCTGCACAAACGGTTGTAGCCTGAATTCTTGTTCATAATGTTATAAGTGCTTCAGTGCGGTAATAGTCTGCGGTGATAGTGACCGGCTGTGATTGTGTGTCTGTGCTTCCTTTCTCTCTTTCTCTACTTTCTTTTCTCTTTACCTCCCTCTCCCCACTCCACCAAAGTAGAGGATAGCAAACCGGATTCTCTGCTTTTGGTTAACGTTCCTGCATTTCCCCTCCCTCCCTCCCTCCCTCCCTCCCTCCCTCCCTCCCTCCCTCCCTCCCTCCCTCCCTCCTCCTCCTCCCCTCTCTCTCTCTCTCTCTCTCTCTCTCTCTCTCTTTATTTGCAACGTCACTTTTCTTTAGAACAGCGTCAGTAAAGGGAGAAAAAAATTAATTTGAAGCTGTCCAAGTTTGCACATATAAAAGCTATGTCCTAAAGAGTACGCAACAGCAAGTAGCTAGTGCGCGTGTCAGTTCGGACATTGCAACACTTAATGAGTCCTTAAAATAGCTCCGTATACATTATGTACATGTGACATGAACTCTTCACCGTGGTGGAAAATTCAACATGAGACACCCACGTACATACGCACACGCACGCGCACGTATGAACGCATGCATGCACACACAGTGTGTCTGTCACTCAATATACTCACCGCGGTGGCCCATTGGCTATACGTTCTATGCGGTGTAGCAGAAAATCGTCGGTTCAATTCCCGACCGCGACAATCACATTCAATGTGGGTAAGAGGACTAAAAGTAGTAGGAGTAAACAACGTTATTTCGGAAAACCAAAATAAATAATAAAAAAAGGTGGCGACCAGGCCGTGCCTGGTCGCTACCTCCTCAGCGCGTTTGATGGCCCTGAGCTGGGCGTCCAGGCTTGTAGACGTTAGGGTTCTGTCCCAGGCTTCACTCGACAGTTACTGTCCTAGGAAGTCCGGTGAGGGAGGGTCCTTGCTGCATGCCCAGATGGTGTGGTCCATGGTGGCGGTATGTGTCTGGCAGAGGGTACGTGGAGATTTAAAGGAAGACTAAAAGAAGGAACGAAACGTAGGAAGGTCAACTAGACGCGCGTCTGGTTTGCTACACTACGCAGGGGGAAGGGGGTAAAAAATGAAAAGAAAGAAAGGAAAAAGTTTCTCGTTGACACTTGTAATCTCATTATATAGTTTGAAAAGTTGCTTAATTAATTAAGACAAATTATCAACTTAGGCGTAACGAAAAAAATAATTCGAGTATCGCCAAGCGACGGCAAACGACATTGCCTTGATTCTGTCCAGCTACGTGGCATTCGCATATTTTTAAACAGTGGCTAAAGTTAGCTGTGACATCCTGTATATGGAGTACTTATATCAAACCGTAGATGGAGAATTGACACAAGATAATCGACCAAAAGAATGCTCCCAGTACAATAGAACAGACGTCAGAGCTTGTGTAAGGTGGGACCCAGTCATGTTTTTCTGTAGCAAACAACATTGCAGTTTATCCTCCGCGTGAGGCATTGCTGCTGCTCGGAAATTTCTGAATGTATTTCCTTTTCCTTGTTGAAATAGGCGAAATTAACGTTAGCGGTTTAAATAAGTTCATGATGTTCAGAGGAAGGGAGTGCCAGAGCTGACCATTGCCGTACTAATTATTTCCAGATGTCACGTTATGATTAAGCCGAGAAATGCTTTGCTTACTAGAAACGACGGAGAGGAAGGCTGTTGCCACAAATATCTTACTGTCGAGGTTCAAATACTGAGTGCTACCGTATATCGCAGATGTTTCAACAAGTAACTCCATCCTTTAGACCGATGGTGAATCTGCGTTTTCGTTATCGTTTTAAGCGGGCTTGATTGTCCAGGGGCCGTGTACGGAATGCTTTTCGTTCGTAAGTGTTTTTTACCATTGGCCATTCGCCTTCGCTAATCATATGCTCAGCATCAGGACTGGCTACAATTTTATCTTGCGAACAAATCAGTCGTAAGGGCTTTGTGTGAATACATGCCCAGCTGGTATTTATTTTAGCATTTCCTTTGTATGTATTCACCATGAATTGTGTCATGCTTTACCTTGACATCTTGTAAAGGCTTTACGGTATGAATCGTTTTCCATCGCGGGCCAACTCCCATCGTTCGCAACGTTGGCAGATGAGAAACAAATTTCTAGTGATTGATATTAGACCCCATACTTTAAACGTTGAAGATGAATGTAGCGTTAGAAGAGTTGTTGGTTAAACGTTTACTGAAAATAAGTAAATAAATAAATAAATAAATAAATAAATAAATAAATAAATAAATAAATAAATAAATAAATAAATCAGAGGACATCTAAGCACTTATTATAAGTTGCAAATGCGAAAGCATTAATGTCCAACTGAACGCCGTTGAGCGGTCCTTCGAGTCATGAGCTCCTCGCGGGCAACCGAGGAGCTCATGCCTCCTAGATAGCTAGATAGAACGCCTCCTGGATAGCACAAGGCACTTCTATCCGTGACGTCATGCTACCCTGCCTGACTGCCATAGAATCTAATGGGGACCCTCCCTTACTAAGCCGCGGCGATTTTGCCGTCATCGCTTTCATCACGCCGGGCTTGGAAGTGGAAAGTTCGGTCCAAGTAGCATGATATCATAAAGCAGAGTGCACAGGCCTTCAATCTAGGAGGCACTGGTTCAGCCCAGCGGGTAAGACACTCGGCTTCGGTGAGTGGGCTCATGGGTTTCAAGTTCACTGCCACCGACGTTTTTACTATCGAATTTATTCCGTTTTTTATACATTAATTTATTTATAGGAATTACCGAGATGAAGTTAGATCGCAGACGAGAGCTTGCGCGGACAAAGGAACGCGCGGATAACACGGGCTTGCGAGAGCGAGGGTGTCCCCTCACGCAACCCCCGGCGCACCAGCACGGCAACAGGTGCACCCTTTCGCCCGCTCTGCTCCGTCGAGACGCGCACGTGACGTGACTGTCGCAGCCAATGGGAATTCAGTTGCCGTTTTGTTGTTTCAGACGCCCGATTCTTCGGGCATCTGCATGGGCCATTTGATGCTTTCGCATCAAGACTTCACTACTCGAGCATCTTCAGTAATGTCCACTTGTGATCATCATCCATTTCTGATCTGGAAATTTACTTCTAAACGCGTTTTGTTGATGGCGACTTTTTTATTTATTTAAAAGCAATTACGTAGCGTCGTCTAGGCGATGCCCACCCCTACTAAATCTGGAGGAGCAGGTGCGATAATTTCAAGGTGGCACTGCCATCCGATCGTCGTTCGCACGCCTTTTCAGACACACGAAGCCTCCGCTCACGATTTGACTCTTAGCGATTGCGGAACTAATTTATCAGCCTTGCTTAACTTCGCATTTTTGTCACTTTGTGGGGCCTTAAAATATACTTTTCCGGTGTATAGGCAACTAGAGGAGTTGAATTGGGGCGCGCTTTCTTTTTATTATGAATATCTCTGTACATACATGTGGATTTACTATAGCTAGGTTGTATTGTGTGTTTAAAAAGATCAAGACGCATAAGAGAACAGAAAGAGATAAAGATACGGGCCCAAAGTAACTCCGTACACAGTTCAGCCGTAGCAGCTAGCGTTCTCAAAGATTATTATGTAGACCTGTGGGCCTTAGGAACTTGAGCAGCGCATAATGAAGCTTTCTGCGCGGAGTTACTACGGGAGCACTGCCCTAGAACTTTCTGTTCTGATGTGTGTCCAGCATATCAAGCACTGCGTGCATCACTTGTCTTTCGGGGCTATAACGTGTACAGACACAAAGAAAGTGTGTGAATGTGTTGTCACAACTGCGTACACCTCACGTGGAGCATGGCTGTAGGCCATTCCAATGAAGAAGGCATAGGAGTTGGTAAATGCGACGCCGAGCCACAAATGATACAGAATAGTCTGCTCGAGCCGTGGTAACCCAGGCGTTAGACGCAGTTGTCGATCCGGAGACAACGAATGTAAACAAGACACGGTTAAAACATTCGAGTTCCATAGGGACATTGCGCGTTCACTGGAGATCGAGCGTAGCCCAGCAGCAGCGTCTGGAAACAAAACACATAGACCACTTTCATGTGCAGATCGGGCGGCTTCGTCGGCGCGGTAATTCTCACTGATACCGCAGTGTCTCGGAAGTAATTAAAAAATTGGTTGTCGTGGCAGTGGTGAAAAGCTTGCAGAATATTCGACGCAGTTGTTACTTAGGTCCGCCGAGCGTAGTGTTTTGTTTTGGAGGGCTGCCTTGCAAACGAGGAAAAATGTCAATTGTTGGGGTGGCTTCTGACTAATTAACTGAAGGGTAACACGGAGCGAAACAATTTCTGCACCCGTCGAGGTATACACACGAGATGCTTGCCGCTTGATTTCTGCAGATTTCACCGGAATGATGACTGCAACCGCAGATCAGTCCAGCTTCACCGAACCATCAGCGTAAACACGTTTCCGAAATATTTACATGACATAAACATATTGCCAGGTTGCTTACTTTTAAGCTTAAAACGACTCACCATGAAATAGGTTGGGACAACGCAAAGATAATGGGAAAAGAAAAGAACTAGACTTCTCGATTTTTCCTTGAATCCCTGACAATCCAGACCACGGAGCACACACGTAATCGCAATGACGGCAAATTTCTCCACGTGTACGCATGTTGACTACGTCACATCTTAAAGCCTACATAACCGGACCGTTTCCGCCTTTCCTTCGTCTTTCCTTCTATAAACTTTTGTGGTCGGTGTCCACCTTTAACTGTAGTCATATATATTCCCGACCAGACGGGTTTCCGTCCAATCCTTGACTTCATGCTCCAGCTTTCTTCTTGATATTTCGTATTGTCACTCGTATCTGAGATCGATGCAGACACCACAATGATGAGAACAGTCGTGTAGCAGGCGCGAATTCTGCTGGCAAGTAGGTATGATATTAGCAGTGGCTTTTGCGAATGTTGAATGCGGCCTCTTTACTTGCATACAAGCAAGGTGGCGTGATGAAAGCCGAGTCATGTGCGGAATGTGCGCTGTCAGTGCATTAGCAGCAATGTAGACTACGATGGAAAGCTATCTGGCGATGGCTCCCGTCACGATTGTTGAAGGAACTCTTGACAGACCATAACACCGCAATGAGTCGTTTCAGGTGTTTCTGCGATAGACGTCAGAAGATAAATAACGCTCTCGATAAACGTCCACGTGCATCGACAGCCGGCCATTACTTTGTATAGAATATGTTGTAATTCTGCAAATACATTTCTAAGCGCGTCATGACGTCCTGTTCATTATGTTGCCGACGCAACTGACCAGTGCAATGGAATGGTATAGCATGATAGGTTAAAGGAAATTTGCCAGGCTTCAGGAGCTGGATTAAGCGAATGAATTTCCACTTTGTGTAGGCCCAGTCATCGCTGCATGACGCGCTGTAAAGGCCAAGAAATGCAGCGATAGCCTCTTGACCAAAGTATACAAGCTCAAAATGACACCGCCGGGTTTTGGCGACAAATAAAGCCTGTACGGAACGAGGTGTGCCCTCCAGTTCTTCATCAGAAAAAGGGGCGTCCATACGCAGATCTCAGACGCCAGAGGTGGCAGTATGGATAAGTGTGCAAGAATGGAACGTCGGGCCGGCCATCCTTGTGCAGAAATCTACCGCTACTTTGGTGTCAAGGCATCCTTGAGAGATTTAAGTGGGTGGCGCTGTTGAGGAGCTGTTCGAGGTCAGTTCATTATTATCCAGACGAATGGCAAAAGCTTAAGTCGATTGAGAGATTCGCAAACAGATTTCCAGCGTTGCGTTCAGGTTGTAACATGGTAATAGCGATGCAGATACCTTTTTTCTTAGTACGCCTGGCCTTTATAAGGTCGTGGACTGATTTCCTGCATCTGTATTTTCACTCCACTTGCCGGAGGATTGTGATCAGCCGTTTTATGCAGCCGAAGGCGTTTCCAATGGCCAAATGAGTGCATAGCATCCTGCATGACCTCTGTGATCTGGATTTTCGGCGGGAACGAAATACTCTCGCGACATGCACCTTACATAAAAGATGTAAACGCGTACAACCCTGTTGTTTGTAGAATATTACGTGAAAAGTATTTGGTCTTACCCTTTATCTTCAGATAGGTAGGAATGTGGTCGCTTCAATGCATTTCCAGGTCTGCTAACCAATGGACGGGAGTAGTGAGACATCACGAAACAAAAGTTAGGACCAACCAACTAATCTAGAAACGAATAGAAAAAAGCCACATGTAAAAGTAACACCAAAAATAAAACTTTGTTTTTAACCAAGCAATTATCACGTGGAAGCATGCAGATCGCACAGAAGTTCATTACTCGCCTCATGGAAGGATCCCTTATAAGAACGCTAGAAATAATTTTGTTTTGAATATGGGCTGTTTCTCTCCACCTAGGGTGCGTCGTATTTACGTAAATAATAGTTGTAATAGTATGGTAGGATATTACGTTATTCCTTGCGATATGCTCACTACTAACGATGAAGCAATGCGAGGGAAAGCGAGTTCAATACCTATACCCATGCCTATCTGATCAAAGCACTCTGAGAACGGAAAGATTCAAATGAGTGCGACCTCTAGCCTTCCTTAATTGAACTACTTTATTAGCTAAGAGAAAAGTTGGTCATGTTGATATTATTTGAAATCGGTGAATACTTCGTAATTATAATGCGCAGTTAATGCGCCATATACTGAGTGTCAAGTTCGTACAGCGTTAATATTGACTGCAGCAGTGGAATACCTGCATCCACTGCCAACGTCCTATCAACATACACGGCTGTATCTTAATTGTCAGCTAAACACAGCAGGTTACTTTCTGGCGTTACCTTACGCAAGCAAACCAGCTACTGCTGACCTTATTTCATAGATACAGTAAAAAAAGAAAAGTTGCAATCTGAAATATAGTTGCCCGCGAACGTTAGTAACAAAGTTTTGTAGTAATGGTAATGGACTAATGCTACAAAGAAGGTCTACTGCACCAAATAATGTACCATGAGCCTGTGCCGATTTTGAGAGAAGAAGAATCTTGAAGAAAAAAATGTTGCAAGTGCGTAAACAAAAGGAAACTTTTCAATTGCTTCCTGCATTCATAAGTACCGACAGTCAAGGAAAGCTTTTTCGCAGTAAAAAATACAATGGACGCCCACCTAAAACAACAAAAATACAATTTTTGGCTCCCATCCGCTGAGCTTTGCTCACAACACCAGAAAACTATCAAACCAGCGCCTATGACGACTCGAAGAGAGAGTCCGTCCAAAAACGAAAAAAAGAAAAACAACTATGGACGTTGACATAACGAAAAATATGCAAATACTTCGTGGTCATTTCGAGAACAACAGGTAGCCAGCCCAACTGATGGTGGGTATAAAGACGGTGCGCTGACAATCGCACACCCTACGAAGACTCAGGTTTGTATAGGGTTCGCGATGGTCATAAGACTGGGACTGTGCGCTGCTCCTTCACAGCTGGCGTGTAAAAAAAAAAAAAAGAAAGAAAGAAAGAAAGAAAGAAAGAAAGAAAGAAAGACTCAGCAAGCCAGAAGCCCAGCTGCTGCCTCTGCACGGGGCCAGCATCTACTCCTACATGGCTAAACAAGGTCATACTTGCCGCGTCGCCCTTGTGTGTGAACTGTAAGACATAGGGAGAAGTTGAACATTATTTCTTGCAGTGTCCTAGACTCGCTACAGATAACATTTTTTAAGCGCTTCAGGGTCGAGGCGGCCTGCATGCTAATGTGGACGGCTAATTGTTTTCACAACGACAATGGGATTATTTGGACTAGACAATGGACTAGTTGCTTTCGTAACGACAATGGTTCAGGCGGGTGGCGTTCAGGCGGGAGGTGTTCTGGCTCCTACTGATGTGATTAATGGATGTAGACTTAGATTGTGATTGGTAACGTTTAGCTGACTCATTTCGGGGCGTTGTGTCGAGAGCATGAGCGGGCCGACGAGGCATAGGGCGTTGGATGGCTCAGAAGCTATGGTTTGCGTTCTCTTCCGCATCAGTGTGCTCGTCACCTTGTTCGCCCGTCCTTTCGCGATCATGAGATGGTGCATTTCTCGTATCTCCGACACGAGTTGTTCACATGACCCGCGACGAAGAGATGCCAGAAGACATTGTAAGGCCGCCTTGGAATCGCAGAATATAGCCCACCGATTAGCCGGTTGGTTATTAATATAATCAACGGCACCTCGGAGGGCAACAAGCTCCGAACCAGTCGATGTTGTCAAATGAGAAATCTTGTATTGGATGCTTAGTGATCGTGATGGTATTACCACTGCGCTGGTGGAGCTGGTCTGAGTGGAAGAGCCATCCGTATATATGTGTATTCGATCAAAGTAGAAAGTGTGCAAACAATCCAGAGCTGCTTGCTTCAAAGCCAAGGTAGGCAGGTCGGTCTTCTTTCTTATTCCTGGAACCGTAAGACGCACTTGAGGTTGTTTTAAACACCACAAAGCTGAGGTTGAACGTGCAGAGGGTGTGAAACCCGATGGTAAGGAGGCACGATGGATGTTGACCTTGTTGGAGAAGGACGCCTGTGGTCGTCGTTCCGGCAGGCACGACACGACGTCGTGTTTCAGTGGCTGCCTGATCATTGCGGTATCTCCGGCAACGACCTCGCTGACGAAGCTGCTAGAAAAGCACACGAAGGAGCAACCTTTGTTTCAATACCTTTATCGCGGACCGACGCAGCCCAACACTTAGGCAAGCTAGCGCACTCTTTGACATTGGAGAAGTGGCACACATCTGACTTCACTCACCATCGCTTGCATTCCCTCGATCCCTCTATGCAACTGCGGCTGTTACCAGGTCTTCCGCGAAATGAGGAAACAGTGCTGTGCCGCTTACGTTTGGGAGTCGCATTCACAAATGCTTATGCATTTCTGATTGGAATGGCTGATAGCGCCGAGTGCAATGCCTGCGGTGTCGAGGAAACCATAGAACACCTACTGTGCTACTGCCCATCTTATGAAAACGAAAGGCAAGACCTCAGCACAGCTCTCAATCAGCTGGATGGGAAGCCGTTCACCTTGAAGAAGATCTTGGGACCATGGCCTCGCATATCGCAGCTACAAAAGGCCACAAAAGCGCTGCTGCGATATTTGAAAGCGACCGGATTGAGTGAGCACCTGTGATTCGGACTGAGTGACCGACTGATATCTCCAGTGGACTTTCTCTTCTTTTCATCTTTCCGTCCCCCTTTCCCTTTCCCCAGTGTAGGGTAGCCAACCGGGCTCAGTCCTGGTTAACCTCCCTACCTTCCTTTTATCATTTTCTCTCTCTCTTTTGTTCGCCCGTCTGCGCTCTGAATGAGGACGCACTGAAAGACATATACCTATACATTTTAGGTTTTTTAACCACTGCCGGAATTTGGCGCTTAGGTGGAGCAACTGGAGAGTAAGTCATCAGAAAGAAAGTGAGAGAAACAGAAACAGTGAATTGGATGCAAAAAAAAAAATGGAAACGAAAAAGAGCATGGAGATTTACAAGAATATAAAGAAATAAATTAGAACGGAAAATCTGCAGCATAACATGAAGGGAAGTGCCTTGCTATTTGAGGCTCGAGCTGGTTGCCTAAGGACAAAAACATAACGGAGCAAATATTCGCAACTACATGAGGCATGTGTATATGCTGTGGCGAAAATCCGTAGAGCACTCAGCGCATCCCAATGGAATGCCAAGGGATTCACTCAGTGAGACTCGTAGGTAAGGTGCACCTACCAGAAGCGCTTATATTTAAAGTGGACGGAAGCATCAACCAATCAGCAGTCGAGTTAAGCAACAGACGTTTGAAGTATTGGTGGAAAAAAAAAACAGGGAAGATATTGATGCGACCGGATCCACCTAGGTAGCGGTACAAGGAGGAGGAGGAGGCAAAGGAGAGGAAAGACAGGGAGGTTAGCCAGTGTAAGTACCGGCTGGCTACCCTATGCTGGGGAAAGGGGTAAAGGGAATAAAAGGAGAAAGAAGAAGAAAAGGAAAAAAAATGAAAAGAAAAAATTCACACAGTAACGCGAAACTACGCTCTACAACGTTCAAAGGCGGTCGCACAATTCACATGTCCTTAAAAACTTCAACAAAGCCCTTAAGGCCTTGAATGCCGAAGCCCGTCTGGACCAATGTCCTAGAGCTTTTTCCTCTGTAAAGGGGCGATTGTCCAGTTTTGCGAGAGCGGTCACGAGCACTGTTCTTCGCACTGCGTAACGGGAACAGTCACAAAGCAGGTGTTCAATCGTCTCCTCGCAGCCGCAGGTGTCACAAGTAGGGCTGTCAAGGTAGGGCGGTACAAGGTAGCTAGAGAAGTTTTAAGGAAGGGAAACAAGATTGAAGAGATGAATACAAACATGCTAGAATTAAAAGCACGTATAGCATACCTGAGCAACTCAAGCAGGCTAGGTGACTACTTGTCACCAGCCCGTTTCAAAGGGAATGCCAATGAGTCATCATCACAGATATCATCGTCATCGTACCAGCAATTTGCACGGGAACGCACGCACTTTTCTTTACTCCTTTTATTTCTGAGAATAAGCTGTTGGTGCTCGAGCCCACTTCGTGACCAAGTCTTTTGTAAGTGCAGACGACAAACACGCTCGGTGAAACGACAAGGCAATTTTTCATAAGCTACCGACCGCAACACAAGCTGCAACACGAATGGCGGCACACAGTACGCGTCAAGTGACACCAGGCGCAGGCGGCTACAAATTAGTGTGATAATTCTAGCAATAAATAATTTACTCAGCCTGCTATACAGTTACTGTAATTAACGTTCAACTTGAATTTGCACTGTTGAATGTTTAGCTCATTTACTAGAAAACTGCGCTTCTTCCATGTACTTATTAGCAGTGAGCGAATAAGCCAAGACTAAGCCAGAAGTTAAAGTTTCATCACGGGGACTTGCCTTCATCGAGGCAACAGCTGTTGCCCCAACGGAGACAAGTCGCCATGACGAAACTTTACTCCAGGCCCATGCTTCGCTTGTTCGGTCACTGTTAATCAAGTCGAGTCTCCGTCTTTCTGCGACTGCTTTGTTCTCGGATCGTAAGCAATACTGTTTTGCTTTGCTCGATCGCTGACTTCTTGCCAAGAGTGTTTGGGCATTCCTCGCAAAATATACTCTTAAGGTATGCCACTGCTGGATACACAATTGCTTTGGCTGAGCATTTTTTGAACTCACATTGCCAGCAGTTTCTTGAAGCATAAGCAGCACCAGTTCTCGAGATGCCATGGTTGAAGCACTTTTCATATAGCAGTTTATTCAAAGTCCGTATGTGAAGAACCATACAGGCTACGAGCGAGAGCCCAACCAGTTCGGGCGTCCAACTATTCATCAAGAAGAGGAAAGAGAGTGAAGGAGAAAGAGAACATTTTTGCTTGTTATCATTTAGGCGATCCCTCTGCCGCACGAAGATGTTCAGCGCTGACAGGTGAAGTTTACAAGAGCTCCAACGGAGAGAGCTGCTTTCGGGTAGCCGCGCACGAAAGACATCACACACAGTAGGAGTCCTCGCGCGCGCGCGCAGGCGCAGACAGAGGGATAAAAAAGAAAAAAGAAAGACGCATACACACACGATGGGCTCCCGCACGCCGCAACTAATCAATAAAAAGTGTGCCCGGCACGAATTCGTTCGAGATTGGACGCCGATTCTATTTTCGTAGCGTGAGCGAGCAGTGCAACGCGCGGGTCTCTCTGAATCCCTGCATGGAGGAGTCGGGAGGAAGAGCCGGTGACGACAAGAGTTTGAACCACGGGTGACAGCTCCGGGGTCAAGGCCCGTGCACGAGCGTCCGTTGCCGGTGCTAAAAGGAGGCTAACTTCCTTCTCGCGGGCACTTTATCCAGGAGCCCTCCTCCGGGCCGCGCCATTAGGTCACGCCGCTCGCTCTATCGCGCCGCGGGAAAGCTACCGTGGCCGACGACGCGCGAGAACCTGCGTCCATTTCGCGCCGCGCAAGGCGAAGTCACCCCCTCCTCGCCGGCGAGTGAAGCCACCCGCCTGCTGGCAACGCGGACGGGGCCGCGACGCTGTTGGCTCTCGAGACGGGCGCGTGCAGCTCTCCTTTGCTACGTGTACGTGTGACTTTGCGTACTCCACAGCTATAACAGCACGAGTGTTCCTTGTATAGACACTCTGAAGTTTCCGGTGGATACGATGTCTCAAGGGGCCGAATGCCTAATCGAGGTCAAATTCAGAGAAGTGAACGCAGTTTTCGCATTTTTGTTATTACTGCGAGCCGTGCCTAATCCTAACTTCACCGTGTGCCCGTTACACGGCCATACGGGTGGTCTAGCGGCTCGAGACAGCTTTGTTTTAGGCAATTTTCTTCCGTTTGTATCTACTGACATTAGTACAATACCAAAACATTAGGTATATGGGCAGTGGAGAAGGCTCACTTTAGATTTGTTGTAGTTTATTAGCTGCGGCGAAATGGAAAGTTCGAGTGGTAAACAGACCGATATCCCAAATCATAGCTAAAAGAAAACACAAACCAACGAAAAAGTGGCTGGAATTCAAAAGAACTTATTCACTGCATTGCGTCGACTCCACAGATAGCCTAGTCTGTCTTGTAAGCATGTTTTCACACATAGCTTGTTATTATTTGCGAAGGTAACGGGTGCGTACAAATGTCTTTCATTTGCGTTATATCTGCTGCCTAAATAGACGCAAGACTATCCCCTTACCCCTTAAACGTGTCCCAAGGTCTGATGTAAAAAGTCCTCGCAGAAGCTGCGGCCAGACCGCATCCTGTTCATCCGTGTATTTATACGTGCCACATATGTCGTCCGACAATGGCTCTATACGCAATTTTAATTGCTGAGTAGAGCGCCAACACTCATTTCAAATTGGTAATATTTGCACAACTCACATAATTTAATGGCACTGCACGCTTTTATTAAAATGTACGGTGATGGATATCCATACGAAATAGGTGTTTGTAGAGTGACACGCATGAAACTGAAAAAAAAAAGACAAAAAGTTGAGGACGCTTAAGCTTCTCCTTTAACAGCTAGTGTAACGTGATAGCATTCAAAGGCCCCTGACTGCTTCTCACGCTTCCCGGCAACTGCAGCTTATGTAACCCTAATGTTTACCGGGAAACGCTGGCGGGGAACCCTATGCATGAAGACGAGCTTTCTGGTAAAAACGCGGCCTCTTGCGTGGGCCGATCCCAAAGACTTGAAGTAGTAGCTTAGCGCAAATAAAACCACGGACACAAGGAAGACAGACAAGGACAAGCGCTACTAACCACTGTTTAATGGAAAGAAGGATAGTGCATATATATATATATATCCTCTTGTCACGCATGCGCCTACCAAGCAGAAGAGAAGACGGTACATGCACATCAAAGGCGGTTGCGCAAGAAGTTAAATTCGGCATCCAGTAATGTGATGGAAGGCTCACTCACACATCTATCTCTATTCTTCTTGATAAAGAAAGCCTCAAGAGCGAGCCTGGAAGACGCGTTGCCGCTTAGAATCTCCAAATCGAAAATCGAAGGAGTGAACGGGAGGAGGCGAAAATCCATTCTCACACGAGACCAGAATGTGTAGAGTCGTAAAGAAATCAAAATAAACGATATAAACAAAAGAAAGTGATTTTATGCATCGGAAACGACCACACGCAGGTTTTTTTTCTTGTAAAGCTGCTTAAAATGGCCCTCCAATACTTGTCGCCAGTGCAGTCGTGCCTTTGCTTTTTCTTTATTGTCTTTGTTAGTGAGTTGGGTTTCTTACGACTCACATAAACCCGGTGTGCGCAATACTCGACCCCTCACGTGCAAATCTGATGCGTCTTATGTTCCGCTTCGCCGATGCGCGCGCGGACATTCCGCGGCTCGACACAAGCTATCAATGGAGGCTTTCATCATTTCCACTGGTGCCAACGTGTTCGGCTCTGCCCCTGCCGGGTACATTTGTCGTCAAATAATTGCGAAAAACTGAAGCGAAGCTATAGGAAAATGAAAGGAAAACATTTAAAGAGCAAACGCGCTCCTCTAACTCTGTGCCGAATAGTTCCAAACGCCTTGCGAAGCACTGGCAATGAGCCAAGACCATTGTGGCGTCACTCAGTCGCGGCGGATGCCTGCGCTGCGTTCGGCCGGATCGTTAGCCGGCAGTCGCAGAAGCTCGTGGTCGATGCTTCACCTACTGCTCCGTTTGCGGCGCGTAAGGGGCGAACTGGAAACAACTGGGCGACGCGCCACCCTTGCCCTGGCTGTTCGCGACCCGCCACGCCGAAGTTGCAAATTGGCGTCTCCGAGGAGTTCACGTTACGACCGGAGTTACGGCCCGGGTCGCGCGAGCGGTCCGACCACCGCTGGGCTGGTGGAAGGCGGCGGGGAGTCTGGCGCTGGGTAAATAGAAGCCGCCGCGGACTCGGGCGCCGGGTGACTCTGCTGACACTCGCGGGCGCGCGAAAGAGAAGGGGGCGCGCCGCTGCTCCCTCTCGTGGTCGGTCGTGTCCCTTTGTTGGCAGGCTCTCGGCACGCACGCCCGAACCGTCCCCTTAGATCAACATCCCGCGGCCTCCCCTCGTCTCCCCCAGCAGCCGAGTGGCAACCACTTGAGGATCGGTAGGATGGAACATCGCCTTGCCCGTCAACCTTTTATTATTCTTTGCCACCCTCCGCGCTTCCTTCTTGGAAAAATAACTGCAGGGCATTGTGGTATTACTTCCATTTCCCTGGCGCGCTGGGGGCTCTCTTTCTCCGGTTAGCAGATCAGACCTCATCCCCACCCCCCCCCCCCCCTCCTGCCACTCGGGCTCTCGAGAGCTGGGCGTCACGCAAACACCTTCTCCGCGGCCTTCTGGCCGCCGCTGCCGCTACTGCTCTTTTTTCCTTCCCCCGAACTTCTCGCTGTCGAGTTTAATCGGAGACAGAAAAGTGGCAAGGCGCAAAAAGAGAGAAAGGAAAAAGCTCCCTGTAACTACCAGTACCAAGCTCGAGAAGAGTGAAAACGAAAAGAATCAGAAAAGAGCAGAAAAAAAAAGAAAGAGCGGAGGAAACACGCGCACACGTACACACGAAAAATAAAAAAAATAAAAAGGCTATAAAAGAAACTAGTAATCGTTAAACTAGCCTGTCAGCTCAAAACTGAAAACAGTCCGGTGAACGAAAATCCCGCTCGAGGACGCCGTGGGTTGGCGAGGGCGAGCCTGATTCAATCCACGCAGCTCGACAGCGTCCACCTGCTTACGAGAGTAGAATAGGGCTCGGTGGTGGTGTGAACTCGAGACCGCCTGTTGTGAACGATGCGAGGATGGTCGCCACCCCCCAAAACCCCGCGCGGACACAGGCGGATTTGTAACCCCATCCGTCTGAGCTTTCCTTTCTTTAGTATATATTTATATATATAGACATATTTTTTTCCTAGACCAGCTTATCCGCCCAGCCGGCCGCCGCCGTCGGTTTTTTGCCGGCGTGCTCCAGAATCGAAAGTGGCCGACCGCCCTGACAATCTCCGAAATACAAACGCAGATTAGTTCTGGTCGCTTTGCCTGGCATGAGAATGCCACAATCGACACGTGTATATTGTGATAGCCGGTTTTCTTCTCCTCGTGTCAATTTTCGTTACTTTTTTACATCCGTCTTGAGTACAGTGCACGCTGTAGCTATTGTTGAAGTCCGCTTGTTTTTTTTTTTTTCGAAGAAGAATGTGTGCTGGTGTTCCTTTTTTTCTTTCTTTTGTCACCGCTAGGCGCTAGGCTAGGCCCCGTCTTTGTTGAGCACCTTTTCGCCATGGCAGTTTCTCCTGGGTTTCAACTCCTGAATCAGATTGAGAACTACATTACGAACGCGTTCAGCCAGTGTATTATCCACACACAAAGATATTCATAATAATAATTATTATAATAATAATAAAAGCTCACTGACACTACTTACTTTTTGTATTTCTGGTGGTTCTAATATCACTGCATACCAAGCTTTCTGCTTCCGTTCATCACGTCATGCTTTCCAGAGATTAACATCCGAAGCCACACTTTTGGGTAGGACGAAATTGGCAACCAACTCCTTATTCATAGTTATTCGAGCATAAATAAGTAAGCGTGAAAATAAAGGCAACCTCCATGAGATTATCTGCCGAAGGTATCGATATGCCACATATATCATGTTCTGATTGATTGATTGATTGATAAATGCAGCCTCCGTAAGATTATCTGCCGAAGGTATCGATGTGCCACATATATTATGTTCTGATTGATTGATTGATTGATTGATTGATTGATTGATTGATTGATTGATTGATTGATTGATTGATTGATTGATTGATTGATTGATTGATTGATTGGGCTCAAGGTCCCAGAAAACACAGGGGCTATGAGAGACGCCGCAGTGCATGGCTCCGGAATAAATTTGACCACATGTGGTTCTTTAACGCGCACCCAAAGCGCGGTGTACGTGTGTTTTTTCATGTCGCTCACACCAAAGGGCTGCCGCCGAGGTCGGGAATCGATGTCACGACCACGTGCTGAGCAGCAGAACGCCAAGGCCACTGCGCCGACGCGGCGGCTAACTCTAAGTGCAGTGAATGGCGCTGGTACGCTTTGTGCTAGCTTTACCACGCATACACAAATACCCCTCTTAAAAAAAAAAAAGAACGTGGACGAGGGTCGCAGTCGTAGTTCAATTGGCAGGGCTTTGCATGCGTATCGCGGAAGCATAGGTTCGGCTCCCACCGGCGGCAAATTGTCTTTTCTTTCACTTTGACTTTTCTTTTCATTAACATCTCTATATATCAATTAAAACACCGTTAATTTGCCCGATGCCTTGTTTAGATTTTTTGTCTGTTGACTTCATGCGGTTATTAATAACAAAAAAATTATGTATATCCAACGCACATGTTGCAATCTATACGAAGCGAAGCTTTCGTGAAGCGGTTAAATAAAAGCTGTAAAACTAAATGCGATGTACGATTGTATGTACTGCTATCCTGCGAAAGGCGTAATCGCACGCAACGTCTATGTTTATCCACCGCAAAAGTGACAGCTTTAATGTCACACAATGTTCACATTCTTATTTTTTTACTGCACCGTTTGGAAGCTATGCTGAAATGCAAACAGCCGAAATTCATGGGGATGCACACTTGAGACGCCGACGCAATGATGTCATCGGGACGAAGGCGATGTTTAGTGTTTGACGAGGAAAGAATGGAGAGGAGAGGTGCATACGGAGAAAAGTACGATGCGAAAGACGTACGATGCGAAAGACTCGTAAAGTTGACTGTTGCTTGCCCATTTCATAGCAGCGTCCATGGCCAACTGAAACTGACGAACACTGGCGTGATCTAGCTCGCGCAAACGTGGCACGTGGCATCGCAGGAACACCGCGGCTTGATAAAGAGAGAGAGAGAGAAATAACTTTTATTTATATAGCCGGCAGATTGGTGGGGAGGCCAACCCCGCCTAGATGGCGGCCAGAAGCCCTTGATCTCTAGCGGCATCCTCGGCCTGCTGGACAGCCAGAAGTTGGTCTTCGGGGGCCGAGCTGAGCAACACGGTCTCCCACTGCTTCCGATCCTGAATTTCTTGGCCTTGTCGGGGCACCCGAGGGCAGGCCCAGATAATGTGATCCAGGTCCGCCCTTTCTTTACAAAATAAAGAAAATAATGGTTTCTCGCAGCTACGGCCCCATTTGTCGTCTGCCTTCCACCAATGCCGGCGTGTCATGTACGACTGTTTTCTTGTCTGTAAACTGATGGTTTGCGGAGACGTAGAAGAGATACCAGGCCCTAGGCAAAAGGAGATGTTCGAGGACTTGCTGGAAGGCCAAAGAGCCATCACTAAACAATTAGCGGAAATAAAGCTTGGTCTCCGACAACATGAAACTGATTAATAACCTTATAATATGATTAAGGTAAAGGGTACATTTGCTTCATGGCCCGCTAGTCAAGACGAGCATGTTCAGACCGCTCTGAAGACATTATATCATGTCATATAAGTTCAAGCATTGAAACTCACTGATCTAGAAGACAGAAATAGAAGGTCAAACCTAATTATGCACGGATTGCCTGAAAGTCCTGAAGGAAGAGAATCTGATCTGAAGGAAAAAGTAGATTCTGGTATTTTTATAGATACACTGAGCGTGAGCTGTGTGTCAATAGGATATATGCATTCATAGACTCGGTAGTCAGCGCGGTAAACGACCTGTAATTGTTTGTCTTCAAGATTTCAACGAACAAAGAAAATATTCAAAGACACGAGCAAATTGAAATGATCTTCTATATTTATTCAGAATGATTATTCGCAAGCAACGTTAAACAAACCAAAGCTACTCTGGGAAAGTGCCAAGGGTAAAAAAAGCTGAGGGCAATAAGGTAACCTTGCTCCATGATAAGCTCAAAGTCGACAGTGAAATATTTGTACGCAACGAGGCTAGCGGTAAACGTACGGAAAAAAAAAGAAAAAAAAGGTACGGGTCGCAAAAAGGAAATGAAGGTAATGAATTGCAAGCATGACAGGGGTCCTCGGCATCAAATAGGCAATTGCGCATGATCAACATAAACGCACTTATTATATGCAATAAAACTGATTTGTTAGAAATCGCTTTAGTTCAACACGATCCACATATCGCAACCATTACCGAGACGTGGCTGCATCATCAAATAGATGAACACATTTCCGAGTACAAAATGTACCGTAAAGATGGTGTTTCAAGAGGTAGGGGTGTTGCTGCATTCATTAAAACAACGTTGAATCTACCTTAATGGGTGATATTCCTGATATTGAGGGCTCATGTGTCAAGATTTCATGGTGGGGTCATCAGTTTATCTTGTACGCGTTATATAGACCCCCTGATATAGCTACGGATTACTCGAGGGAACTAGAAAATCATATGGCGCAATACTTGAAATCCAAAATCTTAAGCAGTGGTGATTTTAACCTACCCGGTGTTATTGGGACGGCCCACAGGCCCTCGATAGTTACAACAGTCACGTTAACATTGTTTATAATATCATACTTGCACACAACCTAGTCCAAGTTATTCGTGAGCTAACACGAGAGCCGAGGTCATGTAAATCGGTTTGTAGGGTTAATGTTTCTTCCGATAATTTTTTTCTAATTTTACTCTTTCTATAAAGCAGGGACTGTCTGACCATCATTTTGTTAGTGTTTCCTTGACACTTAGCTCTCACAGTAAGCAAGGAAAGTCGTCCTGTTTAGTTAAGGATTATTCACATGCTGATGGCGCAAGCAATTTAAGAGCACATGGGTAGTTACCTGATTATAGTTATATAACACGATAATTATGTTACATCGTGATTATATAACACAGGGGCCCCAGGACTTCCACGATAGTTATAGAGTCCTACGCACAAAATAAAAATTGATTGATTTCAATGGCAATGACAACGGTGTTCTTTGGCACCATTTTCGAGATATGTGCCTTCGTTGTTTACATTCTTTTGTGCCGAATAAACGGCAAAAGATTTCACAAGCAGACGACCCGAAGCACGTGTAACCTCATTAAACTGACGCGCAAGCTTGAGCGATTAAGAAAAAAAATAGACATGTGGAGCCACCTTCACTAAGTGCACTGCGCGAGCAAAAGGGCACACGCTCTACGAGGATTAAAAGATAATTATTTTCAAACCGTATTGCAAAACTGCATCGAAATTTAACCAACAAAGTTCTGGACCTTCATAAGTGAGCAAAAGAAACCTGTCATACAGCTTGACTTTCATGGTCACATGATCGAAGAGAAAGTGCACAACATTTTAACATATATTTTTATAGTGTGTTCTCACGAGCTATCATGTGCCCATCCACGGCCTCTGCTTGAACATTTGATGTATCATTTGTTTCCCATCCAGGTGTACTATCGCTTATGCTAAGTTTGGATGTCAAAAATTCTTCTCGTTGTGATAAAATTCCTGACGCTTCTCTCTAGCGATATGCAGAAATTGTCGCGAAGTTTCTTGTTGTATTATTCCGCACGTCACTTGCAATTGGCAAATTAGCTGACGACTGGAAAGACAGCCCGAATCGTTCCTGTATTTAAGAAAGGAGACCATCGTGTTGTACAAAATTGTCGTCCTATTTCTATAATATCGTCTCGTGGTAAATAATTGAGCGTATTATCCCTAAACAATTTAACCAGTTTCTCGAGAAACACTCAACCCTAACATCTCACCAGCATGGGTTCAGAAGATAATGACCAACGGTAAGCCAGCTAATTACGGTAATTTACTCATTAGGCTCTTTTCTTGACACTAACGGAAAAGCAGACGTGATTATTTTAGATTTAAGCAAAGCATTCGACCGTGTACCTCATGATTCACTCATAACAAAATTAAGAAATGCAGTGCTTCCACCTACTCTTATACATTGGATAACTGATTACTTGAGCAATCGCAAAAAGCGTGTAGTGATCGAAGGGCAACAGCCGGACTGTCTACCAGTGACATCCGAAGTGCCGCAAGGTAGTGTACTCGGACCGTTACTTTTCCTTTTATATATTGAGCATGTTGAAGCGGTATGAGCCTTCGAATAGAAGATGAAGAAGCGCGAGAACCGGGAGACAGGAGAAGAGAAGAATGAAGTGGAAATAAAAATGTAGACAAGATGGACGCCAGTTCCACAGCAATGCTTTACGTCTACTGTGTCCTTTAAATAGGAACGCTACATTATTTTGGCGCAGCCGACAGCGAACTCCAACATGTGGGTGAGATTTTTCCTTGAGGAGACCTCCGCGGACAAGATCATCTTTTCGAGATACCAAGCTGAAGATGAACCAGCGGTGGAACTACCTCGCGAACTCAACTCGGCAGAACTCATGAACTTGGTTTTAGAGAAGGCTTCCATGGACCCTGATGAACTACGTCGGAAGGGTGCTGTGAACGTGAACTTGCCTCTGGTGATCTTCGACGAATTAGTTCTTCAACCGATGCGTCGACAGGACTCTGGATCACATGTCGTCGACGGAAGAGGTGAGCCTCGTTTTGAAAGCACTTCGGCTACAACAAGAACAGATTTCGCAACAAAACCAGCTGGTGACATCGCTTATAAGCTCTTTAAACGCTGAGAAGTCAGTGACTAAATTTGTAGAACCCGATGCATTCGACTTCATGTCATCAAGTCCAGAAGGTTGGCTTGAATTCTATGACTATGCTGCTGGGAAGAACAACTGGCACTCTAATGAGGACAAGATTACTAACATGCGTAGTTACTTAAGCGGTGTTGCACGGAAGTGGTATGATTTGCACATTATTGAAGAGGCTGGCAACTCTTGGAATCAGTGGAAAGAAAAATTCTTGACGACATTCCGAAGCAACCCAGTGCAAAGGTGGGACGCCGCGCTTAATTTCAAATTCAAGCAAGGCTCCCTCGTCGAGTATTTCTTTGACAAATGCCGCCTTTTAAAGCTGGCCGAGCCTCTGCTTCCTCCGTCTGCCGTAGTAGCACTAATAATGCACGGACTGCACGCGCAAGTCCTGAAGCAAGTGCAAATACGGTCACCTAAAACTATGGACGGGCTCCTGGAGTGCCTTCACGACATATCATTTACTTCAGAAGAAAATATAAACGCTAGCTCAAGCGGTCGCTTCACACGGTCCGGCGCGGATTGGTCAAGCCGTAATCAGCGAGAACCGCGCCGCCTTGCAATTGGCAAATTAGCTGACGACTGGAAAGACAGCCCGAATCGTTCCTGTATTTAAGAAAGGAGACCATCGTGTTGTACAAAATTGTCGTCCTATTTCTATAATATCGTCTCGTGGTAAATAATTGAGCGTATTATCCCTAAACAATTTAACCAGTTTCTCGAGAAACACTCAACCCTAACATCTCACCAGCATGGGTTCAGAAGATAATGACCAACGGTAAGCCAGCTAATTACGGTAATTTACTCATTAGCCTCTTTTCTTGACACTAACGGAAAAGCAGACGTGATTATTTTAGATTTAAGCAAAGCATTCGACCGTGTACCTCATGATTCACTCATAACAAAATTAAGAAATGCAGTGCTTCCACCTACTCTTATACATTGGATAACTGATTACTTGAGCAATCGCAAAAAGCGTGTAGTGATCGAAGGGCAACAGCCGGACTGTCTACCAGTGACATCCGAAGTGCCGCAAGGTAGTGTACTCGGACCGTTACTTTTCCTTTTATATATTGAGCATGTTTTAAATGCAGTTGACTCAATGATCAACATTAGACTATTTGCTAACAATTGCGTCTTGCTGACGATTGTGCTGAAGATTGTGATTGTGTCTCGCTGATGACATTGCCATGCTTAGTAACTCAGGGGACCAATTGCAATGCATGTGCACTGACCTAGACAGGCAAAGCAGAAAGGTGGGTCTAAAAATTAATCTGCAGAAAGCTAAAGTAATGTTTAACAGTCTCGGAAGAGAACAGCAGTTTACAATAGGTAGCGAGGCACTGGAAGTGGTTAGGGAATACATCTACTTAGGGCAGGTAGGGACCACGGACCCGGATCATGAGACTGAAATAATCAGAAGAATAAGAATGGGCTGGGGCGCGTTTGGCAGGCATTCTCAGATAATGAACAGCAGGTTGCCATTATTCCTCAAGAGAAAAGTGTATAACAGCCGTGTCGTACCAGTACTCACCTACGGGGCAGAAATCTGGAGGCTTACGAAAATGGTTCTACTTAAATTGAGGACGACGCAACGAACTATGGAAAGAAGAATGATGGGTGTTACGTTAAGGAATAAGAAGAGAGCAGATTGGATGAGGGAACAAACATAGGTGAAATCAAGAAAAAGAAATGGGGGGGGGGGGGGGGGCATGGACAGGGCATGTAATGAGGAGCGAAGATAACCGATGGTCATTAAGGGTTACGGACTAAATTCCAACAGCAGGGAAGCGTAGCAGGGGGCAGCAGAAAGTTAGGTAGGCGGAGGAGATTAAGAGGTTTGCAGGGACGACATGGCCACAATTAGTACATGACCGGGGTAGTTGGAGAAGTATGGGAAAGGCCAGGATTATTATTATTATTATTATTATTATTATTATTATTATTATTATTATTATTATTATTATTATTATTATTATTATTATTATTATTATTATTATTATTATTATTGTTGTTGTTGTTGTTGTCTCTTGTATAGATCTACCTACCCATAACACTCAATTTGAACTTAACAACAACTTACACAACCACATTCTTTAACTGCGCGATCGCATGTAGGCAGCCAATGTAAGGAACTGTAAGCTACATACGGTAAAACAAACCATACCACTTATTATGCCTATT
This sequence comes from Dermacentor albipictus, assembly GCF_038994185.2. NCBI lineage: Eukaryota > Metazoa > Arthropoda > Arachnida > Ixodida > Ixodidae > Dermacentor > Dermacentor albipictus. The sequence continues at coordinate 223,541,361 of NC_091821.1, read as the reverse complement.
CTTTGTTCAAGATTTATTTCATAGCAAATAAAAAGATTGAATATGAAAAGAATTTCCCTTTGTTGCTGTTCCTAGTTTTCTGGCTTTCTGGTATTCATGTCTGGTTTTCCTGCATGGTTCTATAAACCCCCGGAAAAACTTCGGCACTACTCGCCGTAGTAACACGAGAGCAGAAGCTCCGCAAGTGCTAGCGCGTGTGCGTATCTTTGGCTGTGCTATCATAGAATGTTGTCGTAAAGTTCATAATCTTTCATGGGACATTCATACTGACAACGTATGCGCATCAGCCTTTCGTAAACTCTCTCTACTCAGACACAAATTAAGAAACGGCCCGGCTAGTGTAAAGCTTCTTTGCTACACATCCTTTATTCTGCCTACACTTGAGTATCCATGCATAGTCTCGGATCCATATACCAAATTTAACATTAAAATGCTTTAACGAATACAGAGAAAAGAAGTTCGATTAATTTTTTTCTAAGCTTTGACAGTGATTCTCCCTCAGAACTCATGGTAACAAATGGTATGCGATTGCCAGCCTTACGAGGAAAGATATTTCGCCCTGACTTTAACCCCATATTTTGCACGTACGGAAATGTTCAAGTATTCCTTTCTTTTACAAGCTATTAAAGACTGGAACTTGATGCCGTAGTCAATTGAACCTACTACTGATTGACATGTGCTACTTTTTAATGCGAAAGCAATATGTCCCATGAGGCAGTAAAGCCGGCACCAAAAATCACTGTGATGTCATCGGCACCTTGTATGACGTCAGTAGTAATACAGAAGATTGTAAAAGGTATAACAACGTTAATTAGCAGTAATTATGCATAATTAATGTGAATAAAAGTGAAATGAGGTGAATTAGAAAAAATAATGTGTATTAAAGCAAGAAAAAGCTAGAGTAAGGTGACTTAGGGTTAACCAAAATGAATTAAGGTGAAATAAAGTGACTGAAGGGGAATTAAAGTGAATTAAGGGGAGTTAGGATTGACACAAATTAAAACAAGGTGGCTTAAGGTGGATTAATGCTGGTACAAATTAAGGCAGGATGGATTAAGGCGGGTTACGGCAGAGTTGTGAAGACATGGCAATGTATGACGTCACGTATCGTGGAAGTAAGCAATTAACTGGAGAAGTCACTATGCTTTCGCATTCAAATCACGTAAGTAACTGCCATTTTTTTTTAATCTATTCAAACGCTTTTGCATCCACCTTGCTTGGACCTGTGCAAGGTCCGCATTATTGCATAAATAAAGAAACAAAACAACTGCTATCGCGCTCAACTATCACGGTTTTCAGCATGCTTCCAGTGAACGATTGCATCCTCAATGCACATCGAACAATTATTATTAAAAATGTTCCAGGCGTTTTCCGCACTACCACTTCATTATTAGACACTCTGGTCGGTAAGCTTGCCAGTGCACTAAAGAAAGTCACAGTTTGGCCCGAAGGCGAAGCATAGATTTCGATGTCAAATTAGTAGACAGCCATAAAAAGTAAGAATAGTAATTTTATCGGCAGCATAAACTCGTAAAGACTCGCTTAGTAACTAAATTAACAAGCATGCTGTTAGCGCGAAGGGGCAATCAACCACACATCACACGCGATGATCGCGGACGCTCGCTGTCAAAATGCTGGCAAGGTAAATATGCCTGGCAGCGAATCTTCTATAGAAGCCCATATACTCAAAACATGGCGGTTCTTCGGCGGTTCATGGGGCGTAGCGCCATCTGTGTGACGAAGGGACACTTTTGTCGAAAGAAAAACAATGTGACGCCATATCCGTTAAAAACAGAAATGAGATCGTTTTGTTCTCAAAGACGTAAAAAATGATTTGGTGGCCTGCTTTGGAGCTGCATATTCAAATGTCCCACCCATTCCACTTGATGGGCGTTTCGAGCCTTCAGCGCGGAAAGCGATACCACGAAAGGTCAGCCGTATGGGTATCGAAATCGCACCCCTGCACAGAATGTGCTTTCTTTCGAGGCCGACGAAAGTTTTGGGTGCAGAGTGCGGGTCCCATCGTCGGGCGCCCAGTCGGTCATCCAGTGCAGTCGCACCAAAACAGCTAAAGTAAACAATTAGCTGGTAGTCGTAACTCACTACTTTAGACTGAACAGGTTAAGAAACGAGGAAACTGCCAGCGCCATCAAAATCAGAAAAACGTTGACAATCAAAACAACACAACGTGTGAGGGAAAGGGGCCGGGGCGTACTGTAAGGTGAACTTTACGAGAAAGCCTTTCCGCACACTTCAAGAGCTGTATTGCATTGCAAGCGATAGCGGCGTTATCGCACCTTCTTATGGTGGGTGCTGCAAGAAAACATTTTTTTATAAAGATAGAGTAAAATATAGCAGACTTTTCTTACCATGCGTATATGAAATTGATTAAGAATGTTATTTTATTACCCGATCGACGGCTGAGGCGACTCTTAACGTCGCCTTTAGTCTCCTGCACCACGAGAAACATGTATTGTCAAAAAAATCAAGATTATAAATTTTGTTTGAAGGAATCAAACTGTCTCTTGCTTTAATAAAAAAATATGACGTGATTGAAAGCGGTTAAGCCAAGTTTGTCGAGCGATAACTCGGCTTCGCTTGCTTTGGGAAAGGATACAGACGCTTCTCGGCGCGGCAGCAGCAGCGAGTGAATTCAGCTTAATGCTGCGTCTTGCTTCAACGCGAACTAAGTGTCGAAAGCACAGCACGTACGAAGTTACCAGCACTCGGCGCACTTTGTCCACATCGCAGCAGCTTTCAAGATATGGACGCCCACGCGGTGTATGCAGAAGTCCCAGTTTGACATTGGCTTAGCTTGAAGGTCATATTTACAGAATCGGGCGTTTTCTGAGTTTGTACCTGAAGTAGTAGACCTATCGCTATAAAAACGCCTTTTTCTTTCCCAGTGTTTGTTCCCTCTTGACATAGTCGCGCTTCAGTCGCTGCTCCCATAAGCACCCTTGCTGATATCGGTGACAATTTGTTCTGAACCGCTTTTCTTCCGAAGATTCGCGGCCTATTTGGATCTGCGTTGACGCCGTGGTGAGGATGCGCCGCCCCTGCAGCGAGCGAATTGGCCTTCGTGCTGTCTATCGCTTCAGTGCAAACTGAGCGGCGAGACACAGCCCCCTCAAAGCTACGAGCCGTTGGCTCACCTAGACTCTGTCCCCAAAGCAGATCGTGTTCAAGATAAAGCCCGCGTGACTGCTGTTGCTGCTGCAATACAACGCTCCTCTCCCCCTACCACCCCTCCTCCTGTTCCTCCTTGCGCGCGACGGAAGACAGCGCGCTTGCTCCCCGCTTTCTTCCCTTGCGCACGTGAGACTGAACCGCGATCGTCGGATCACCCTCGCACACATACACTCGCATATAAAGCATACGGCGCGCGGCGACGCTGTGATCACCCTTGGACATTATACAGAACATCACGGCGACGCCGACGGCGAGAATGCGCCTGAAGTGTTCATGTAATTTCTATCGCAATAAAAAACGCGTACCATGAGTATTGGTTGTCAGTCCTTTAAGTAATGCAACTTCCTGTCACGCATGTAGTAATGATGTAAATGTGGTTGCATTTTCACCTTCCAGGTTAATAAAATACGCCAAACCATCGAAGTTGCTTTATCGCAGTAGCCTACATACATGAGGTGTTCTTTAGTTTAAATGGCACGGATATATTATGATGAAGTTGGACCTGACCACTAATGCGTAATACTGGCAAGTCGGCATTGCAACGTGGTTGTGAAGCTGGCAGCTGATCAGGCAGGGTAGTATAGTCACTCGAGAGCAGAGAGAAAACTGTTTATTGGGCTTACTTGTGTCCTCTAAACAACAACAAAAATTAGCAGCGAATTCATCCTTAAGAGCTGATTTGCAACGTTAATGCGATGAGCAATCTCTCTTATTATGGTTGAGTAATTGATGATGATATGTTTTATATCTTACGATGACTGTTATGAAGACCTGCACATACCTATAAAAAATCGTCGCGCATATCCAGCGACCCAAGCTGCCGTCAAAGAGGTTCATTGAAGAGCGGCACATAACCGACCCAAGTTGGCGGGAAAGGAAAACGGTTAGATCCGGACACATATATAGATACAGGACAGTCCGTTAAATATTCTAAGAACGCTAATCGCTAAAAGTACACTTCGGTGGCAACAACAGCGAGCAGCACGTTCATCAATTGTTGAGTCGGATGACACAGTTCGCATTAGCTCATCTGAATAACAGGGGTGCCATCTCTCCCATCGCAGATTTTAGATCATCTCATAGTTATTGCAATAACTCCAGAATCGCTCACGTTCATTGAAACAGTCTCATAAGATGCGTCCATCATATATACTAGATGCGTCTATCACAATCACAACGTAACAAAGGGCTACCGTGAGTGCGTCTAGCACGAAAACAGAAATGCAATGGCACTAATAACGTGGCAAAAGAACGAATGAATGAACAAAAAAGCGGAAGAGCGAATGAATCTAGGAACTGAACATCTGGGGCAAATAAAAGAAAACGAAAGTTGGCAACAACGCGTAAAACGGCGTCTAGTTCACGACGTGCAAAACATTCGGCCGTACGCTGTGCCGATGCAAGGCTGCGTCGCTCCGTCGTATACAGGCGACCTTATACACCAATGCGTCAAGCAGCCTTGTACGGTCCGGAATGGCGACGCAGAAGCTTCCTGCTTATACGCGGTGTCCATAGCTAGACGTAGTCTCCAGGGGCGTGTGGTCACGACATCGCAAATTATAGCGCGGGACGTCGGTTGCCTGCTGTTATATTATGCGTACCCTGGTGAGCTGTCGGACCTTCGCTGCCGCTGAATATATTAAGGCCAATGAGGATTCACTGATATCATTTTTTTAGATCACGCTTGGTAGCATTACGACTAGTATGGTTGTTTCTCGGTGGTGATATGCGAGCTCAGCTGGTGTCACCTGCTTTGTTTCCCGCAGTGCTGCAGTGTGTTGTACGCGAACGCGAATTGTGCGTCCCAGGTCCTGCGTATGACGTTGAAGTACACCCGGCCACAGAAGTTTACGGACCACAGGATCTCAGAAAACGTTTAATTACAAAGCAGCCTATGACAATAGCCGGTAAAACTGTATAAGATAATGTTGTTAGCATATTATAGTGGAGGCCTGAAATGCAAATACTAGGCTGCGTTGCGAGGTTGCGGAGATATTCAGCTTTTTCTCACATTTCATGGTCCGTAATATTTTGTGGCCGGGTGTACATGGCAGGCATGTTGGTGAGGGTCTTGTTTAAATATTTCATGAAGCCATTCGTCTGGAGGAGGTAGGTGGTTGCTCTGCGATGACTCCTGTGGTTCAATGGTAGAATATGTTGCGTTAGCTCAGCTGCGCGTTAACGCTGTTCTCCTATGGGCGATAATGACCTCCTGTGCCCATAGCACAACGCAAAAGAATGTTCCCCACTAAAACTCCGGTGTTGTCACTGAATTTATAGCGCTAAACACAAAAGTAGACACTGAAGGCGTGACACAAACACTAACGCTATAGTGTTTGTCTCACGCCTTCTTTGTCTCTTTCTGTGTTGTGCAAAATGAGATCAGCGACGAAATACCGATTAGCCCGATATAACACGCTGGCCACCTGGGTTGCACTGCCTATCGGCCCCGCATTCGCCTCGGTTAAACAAATGAGGTAATTAGTTCCTACCACTAGCCGCTTGTTCGCAGAAATCGATGTCGGAAAGAGGCCAAGAAGATGTGTCCCGATTTCCTAGAAACGTCTTGACGGGGGTGGGCGCTCAAAGTGATCCAAATACCCAGCAAGCCTTGTTTGTGGCTCTGCCGACGTTGTCATCTTCGGCATGTTTTGTTGTGCAATATCAGCAATGAGGCGCTTCCCCTATGTGCGTGTGTGCGTGCGTGCATGCTAGATGACAAATACAGATACCATCTCGCCGTTCGTGGTTTGATTCCGCCTCTGTGGCTCATAATGTTCGTCTTGCATTCTTCGCGAAGCCGAGACGTCCCGCCGTCGGTTCATCGCTGGATCCTGTAAATTTTTGTCCTAATCCTGGAAGCACGACCAACATGTGTGGGGCTCTGTTGAGGTAAGGTTATTTTTTATCAGGACGTCATTTTACAGGCACGACGAAGACACTCCGCTGCTCGAGGCGGGAAAGGGACTTTCTTTCGGGGTTATCAACAAATCTTATTTCTGGATGGGCGCATTGTTCGTGCGCCAATGTGCTGGCGCGGATTGGTCCCACTGAGGCATCGTCGTCTTGATTCGAATGCGCCGGCGGGTCCATATGCATGGGACCCATTGACGAGAAAGTCGGGTCATAGTGATTTTGAACAGATCTTTAGCACCAGGTTACAATCACGTCGACTTCTCTGAGACACAAACTTTATGCAGCAAGCGAATCGGCCAGAGAGGTCCTTCATGTTTGTGATTTCGCACAGAGTGTGGTCGATGACTACTTAGAGAGGCCAGCTGTATAAAGGCATACGAGTATAGAATACATCTTCTTCTGCAAGCCAGACGATGGCAAGAGTCCTCTTTCGCCGAGTAGCTGGCTTCGGACTTCGACAAGGGACCGGCTAGCGTAAGCAATGACTCGATCAATGACGTTCCTCTTAACCGGGACGGCGCCAAGCCTTGTACGTTGCTTGCGTCTGTGTATATTTCACTGTATATCGTTCAGCCATAATCGATGGCTGAGCGGTTCAAAAGTGATAATCGAACTGTTTGGCGGCCGGCGTTTTCTGCGCCACCGATGCGCGCTGGCTGATCGGTGGGGGCCCAAATGCACAACGGTCACAATTTGTCACAAAGGCTTTTGCCTTCATCGTATATCATAACGCATCAACTCAGCAACCCAGGCGGTCGCAGTTGGCGCAAAAAGCGCCGACAGCCATGCGCTCCGAGTATCACGTTTGAATCGCTGTGCACCCGTGAGCAAAAGTATACGGACCAGGGATTGCGCGATAAAGCCGATTAGTTCCTCTGCCTGTCAATACATCTTGAAATTGTGGACTGCAGTCCAAACTAGACATTGTGAACTTTTCAGTGTACTCGTAAATTTCAGTTTATGCATGTAAATTACAAAGAAATTTAGTTTTATCGGCGACCCTGTGGTCCGTATACTTTGGCTTACGGGTGTACATCCTCGTCAAAATGTCCGAGTATCGATGGCGATACTGTTTCGTGGAAATGGACCGCCTGCTTACACACCTTATAAAGCGGAAGTATGTATTGATAATGGAAGATGTAAAGAAAAAAAAAATACGTGGTATATTATCAATGTGGTTGGCTATGCTCGTCAGCGCTACATGTATGCGCTGGTGGCGCGCGATTTACTCAGGCTGCTTTTTTTTTTTTTTTTTTTCGTCTGCAAGCACGATCATCGGTCGCGGTATTACTTGGGTTGGCAACTGTACCCTTTACGTTTGCTTCGGTTGTTTTCTTAAAGCAAAGCTGGAAGACTGCGCACGTCTTCACCGAGTTTGTTTCTTTCTTTCTCCATGTTTCTTTCCTGCACTATATCGTTTATAATCTCGTATTGAAGCTGCTAGCTCGAAACAAAGTTCTCTCGTAGCGATTCTTCCTCGTGCACGTTTGTCGATGGCGCGCTAAAACACTTATCTTGGTTATTTTATGAAATTCACGTTCCTTTTTGATAGGTTTTCACGGTGAGGTGGCTAGTAAGATGTGGGGTGCATCCAGATTCCTGGTGATGACTGCCGAGGTTGCTCGAGCAACGTGGCGCGTTCGACCATCATTGATCAACGCATCTGGCCATCTGATCAATACGGTGTTTCCCCGCACGAAATGGAAGTCATTGCACACGACTTTGCTGCAGCAATCTATATACGCACTTGCAAGCATGCTTCTCGACTCACCCTTCAACTTGTTTGCTGAAACTGTGTGCATTCTTGCACAGTTTGCGAAGCTCAGTGTGGGCGGTCAATACAACGCAAATGTCTGCTCCTTATACGATTTTGTTGCTGTAAACGTGGCACCTGGTACGCGTGGCATGCGCATGACGTGCAGCCGTCTTGTATACTTCGTGCATATATTTGTGCCTCCGCGTTTCTAGTCCGTGTGGCTCACAGGATATAGCTTTCTTTGCTATTGTGCGAATGCACCATTTCTTCGCACTTGTTTGCTGTGGCTGTCGGGTGTCGCGGTGTTCATTTAAGCCCATGGGGATAGGAAAAAGAGCATTTGTTACTTTCTCACGGGTGTAGGGATATGCAGCAATCCGATGGCGGTCAGCGTAAGCTTGCACCAAAGTAGGCTCGACTACGCCGGTTCGAACTTGGTTCGCTGATAATAAATAAATGAAATGAAAAGTAATAACGGCTTTTTAGATCGTTGGTTTGTTATAGGCTCCCTTCCCTGGTCGTTTTGATGTGCGCCGGTCTACGTCGCAGGAATTAAAAAGTGCTTTGGAAGAAGTTTATAAGGAATGCGTAGTGTCCCATATGGGTACAAAACCTGCGCCGCGATATGATTCCTTCCGCCCGATTCTATGCTAATCTTACCATCCATTATTCACGGCCGGCTGATCCCATTGACAACGTGGGAGGAGCGTCGCTCTGACCAGTGACGAAGCGCGAAAAACTCGAAAAGGAATAGCATACAAAAAAGTAATTGATACAAAATCGCGGCCCTCGTCCCAGTGAGTGGCACTAACAGGTTCTTCCTATCAGCGACTCTTTCCCTTTCTTCCATTTTTTCTTAGGGAGCCTGATATTATTTAAATTATGCGGTTATACGTGCTAAAACCACTCTCTGATTATGAGGCATAACGTAGTGGAGGACTCCGGAAATTTTGACCACCAGGGGTTCTTTAACGTGCACCTAAATCTAAGTAGACGGGTGTTTTCGAATTTCGCCCCCATCGAAATGCGGCCGCCGTGACCGGGATTCGATCCCGCGACCTTGTGCTCAGCAGCCCAACACCGTAGCCACTGAGCAACCACGGCGGGTCAGAGCATGATATCAGCCAGTAAGCCTAACGTTACTCGCCGATATTGGCCTAAAAGTTTAATAAATGCAGCCAGCGCAATTGGCTAATAATTACCAGGTGCCCGTCGTCTCAGCGAACCACCGTGGGTTTTTTTATTATTTTTTTATTTACATGACATGAGATGTTAGCGCGCAAATACAGCACGGGCTACTCCTTGGCTCTTGGACTAGTGGTACATACAAAATATATTTGCCACAAGAAAAAAAAACATAACAACTTACAACATAGTTACAACAATGTTGCGTTGTCCCATAAGCCCACCATACTAACAAACGCTCCCTACACCTAGAAATGTCATCGCACACGTCGCACAGATTACACAATCATCATAGCTTCACGCGCATCTATGGTAAAACAGAAGCATTTAACTCGTCTGCAATTCCACGTGCCATTCGGCTCTGGAACAGCCTCCCTGATAACATAGTTGCGGAAACTGACCGTGAAAAATTCTGGCACTCACTCAACTGGCTTTACCCTTGTTAACCATTGATATCACATTCACTGTTTTGTGTTATTTTTCCTACCTTTCTATTGCACTGTAAAACGTTTGTTACAAACTTATAGAGTTCCTTTTTATTGTACTCATATACAGCTGTATGCAGCTAATATGTTTCTCTAATTTTTAGGCTGTGCACTTGGCTGGTGTTTTTTTTTTTCATATTGTTAGTAGATTGTATGTACTTACTTGATTCTATGCCCCCCTTACTCAATCCCCACGTAGGCGCCTTGTAAAGTATTTGACAAATAAATAAGTAAGTAAATAAATAAATAAAGTCAAAATGACAAGACGAGATTGGAAAGACGCAATGAAAGCGATAATGTCATCGCGTTGAGAATTACGTCACATAAAATTAGAGCGTATAATCCCGAAAGGGATCTACCAAGAATACTACACGTGGTCTGCTTCTCAGCAAAAAGTTGCGTATCTAAAGTTAGTGTGCACTTTCGGGTCATCCGGGAATCCTATCAACTGAAAAGGCTCGCAAATTGCGGATATACGTAAAATATTAGCATTTTGTGTAAGCACAAAGCCACAAAGTGAGGACAAGGCCAAAACAACGGCTAACAAGTGGCCGTAGAATTTCACGGTCAGCCTGGCGATAACAAGGAACTCCAAATCCTGTCACAATAAAGAAAATCATATAATTCTGGCAAACAGCATTATACATAGCGAGTAGTCTGCGAGATTATAAACATTAATCGAATTAAATTATGGGGTTTTACATGCCAAAACCACGATATGATTATGAGGCACGCCGTAGTGGGAGACTCTGGAATAATTTAGACCAGCTGGGGTTCTCTAACGTGCACATAAAGGTAAGTGCGCGGGTGTTCTTGTATGTCGTGTCGTCCCCCATGTAAATGCGGTCGACGTGGCAGGGATTCGATCCCGCGATATCGTGCTTATCGCTGTTAATTTCAGGTGACAAACACCAGGTGCATCAAGAATACTTCTGGATCAGAATCAATGCATGCGTCAGCCCCTGAAGAGAGAGCGGAAGCCTAGTCAGGATACCCATACACAGTAAGAAAGCTAGCATTCGCTTCAATGGCTTGAAAATGAAAAATTAATTTGATCCACAAATTAAGCCACCAAAAAGAACATCCCGAGCCCCCCCCCCCCTTTCCCCCTTCGCAAGGACCAACATCATGCATATGCTACAGAAGCCTTTGCTTAATAAAAGATGTATCGACGAGCTCAATATACCGCTAATGCTTTGCGCAACCCCCCCCCCCCCCCCCCCGTAACAAGAACCAACATCATGCATATGCTACAGAAGGCTTTGCTTAATAAAAAGGAATGTGTGACCGAGCTCGCTATATTGCTAATGATTTGCGCATCGTCAGATACTAAATGTCTGAGTATCGAGAATTATATCGGGGTACGATCCCTTATGCGTCGTTCCACGCGTTGCTTCGCATTTCCTTCGATTGCCGAGGTCCCTCCTCGCAATGCGTCTGTTCGCTTCAGGCACGAGTTGGTCCCACGAGCAGCAGCGTCCCAGCGGCCTTCGTTTATCGCGTCACGTGCAGCAATAACTCGGCTCGGCGGCGGCGCAGCGGCTGCAACGCGGAGCCGTTCCGACGGGCGAGGATCGGGTGCGCGGCGCGTGGACGGCTCGCGCCGCGCTCGACTGCATGTGCGCAGGCTGTGTGCGGCCGAGATGCGCGCGGCACCACGAAAATAACCGCCGTCCGGCGCGCACACACGCACCCTCTCACGCGCGCGCGAGAGAGCCGCAGATTTGTGCGCTCCCGCAGACAAAGATGCGCGGGGCTTCGCGAGGCGACGCCGCGCGCGAGGAAACCTAGGGACAAAAAGAAAAATTATCAAAAAGAAAGAGGGAACGAAATGCAGGCAACGAAGACGAAGGGGGGGGGGGGGCGCAAACGCATTTCAAAAAGAAAAGCGCAGAGAAAGAGCGAGAGCCGCGCGGGCGAAGTGGCACGGCTCAACGGCGTCGCATAAACAAGATGGGCGTAATATAAATTTCTTCTGGCGCCCCTCCCGAAATAGAAGGAGAGCGCGGCGGAGCGGCGGCGGCGACCCGCCTCCCCTTCCTCCGCGTCATTCACGGGAACACCAGGCTGGCGCTTCGCTAATTTGTCAGCCTCACTCGCGCTGTCCCGCATCACGCCGCCAACGGCGCTCACCTCGTCCGGGCCGCCGGCTTTTTCGGGCGCAACCGCCGTGCCCAGGCGGCTGCAAGGTGCGGCTGAGAGACACCGCCGATCTCCCGCCTTCGGGCGGCGGTGAAACATGACGGACGCGCGTGCCGCGCGTGCCGGTACCCGAGCCGCGTGACGGCTCCTTGTTGTCGCGCGGCCGACTTAATTGCCGCCGTTCATGTAAACGCCGTTCGTGCGCTTGCTGCTTGCTGGTTTGCCCGATGACAGAGCGGCGATGTTTACGACCGCGCTTACGCGCTCGCTCTCTTTCTTGTTCCGTCTGTTTCAGAGCGGGTCCGAGCCCCTTCCTGCTCGCTGCTGCCAGTGTTTCCCGGAGCTCGCGCAGCGGCATCGACGCCGATGTCGAAGGAGCCGATGGGTTACTTCCTGCGGCTGGATCATCGCCGAAAGCGTCCAAGGAAACAGCAGACTCGTCATTGTTGCAGCACGTTTACCTTCACCGAATGACAAGCTCCTGATGCCTTATTGACGAACTGCGTCGTAGAACCCAGTTGACAAGGTCGTTCATTGTAGTACATACTGCTGTTCGGAGAAATGGAAGGCCGGAGAAATGGAAGGCCGTATCTATTTCAATAGAAATAGACGTAAAATATCCCTGTGGTAGATATCGCAGTTCTGTCACATTTCAGGCGGACGCATGCTTGCAAGACAAATCGCGAACAAACACGAAGTGGAGACCATTTCATTAATTAGCTTTGTAATTATCCGCTTTAGTGTCACAACTGCGGAATCGATCCGAGCAGTAATGAATTCGTATCTATATAGTAGAAATCGTGTGTTTAGCACCAGCTAATGTCGAACTATGCTACACACAGTTGTGCGGTGAACGTTGTTACGTGTGCATAAATTAAATATTCTCAGAAACTACATGGTTAGCTACCTAGATGCGCTACAAAATTTATACTGAGTTGCTCAAAACGACCTCGAAGAATATGCCGTAGATGTCATCCATCCGCGATGTAGTGCTTTTCTTAGAAGTCTTCCAAGTGCAAACAAACAAACAAACAAGCAAGAAAGCAAGCAAACCAACAAATGAATGAAAAGAAACAAACTGACTCAGCAACAAGCAAGCAAACAAAAACAAAAAACACAGAACGGGAAGGCTGGGCGCTCCGAGGGGAATGGGGATAAATACGGCTTGCCTTAATAACGCCATTTTTGCCAAAAGTGTCACTGATTGATATCTGTATCTGCGTCCGCCACATCCGTATAAGTTTCGCTGCTAAGGCATGTATACATAATGGCAAAATGCCTTGGCGTGTTTGCGTTTGTTCTCGGCGGAAATATAAAATAATAGCTGCGGCGCCAGTCGGCTTGACACTTTGCGCTATGTTGCTTCTCATGCGTTCAGAATTTATTGCACGTGCAAGCGCCCTGCACAACAACCAAATAAAATAAATAAAGGTATACTCGTACCACTTGTTTTCTGCACATGAGCCAAGTCAGTGGAACGAACGCAATGTGGAAATTTGATTTGCAGCGAAGGGTTTGACCGTGCAGAGCAGTTCGCCTTATATTTGCAGCATTCCACTCTTGGCTTAAGAGAGCGCATGCGAGTATGGCGAAGCTGCCTCGCAGCGTCCGCCCGATAGAAAGTCGAATCAAGACGGCAGTGGGTCTTCGTGGTCTCATGTTCGAGCAGCCGAGTATGCTCGGAGAAGAGAGCGACCGAAAAGTTGAAGGAACTCGCCAAAAATAGCGACCCATGTCAAATGGCACACAGCTGACGGAAGCTGCACATACGTCTTTGCGTATCCGCGGGGCTGACAGGAGCGCTTGCCTGCGGAGAAGGAGAGCGCGCAGAGCTTGCTTGTCGGAGAGTCGCGAGAGAATGGAACGAACCACTGCGATGAAGTGAAAGGGCGAGCGACTGCGGCACATTTACTGTGCGAAGAGTCCGCTCGAACCACTTGTTCAAAGGAGGCAATAATACTCGCGCAACAAACAAAAGGCTGACCACTTCCTGCATGTATGTATTTTTTATTGCATTTTTCCTTTGACCAGGTGATTCGATCGCCCTCTCACAAGTTGCAGGACATGTGTCGGCTCAGTAAGTCGTTTAGAACACCGAAATAGCCGTTATGATCCCAGTGGTCCCCCCAAAAAAAAGGTGTAAAGGTAGGTATATATTGGCATTCAATAGGGCCCGAAACGACAAAACGGTGTGACTTCATCATAGGCATATATGGCGTACAAAGGTCGAAGAGACGTTTACGATCAAAATTCTTTGACTCCGCAAACGTATTTGTTCTCTTCGCCCAATTGGCTCAAAGACTTCTTTTACACGCTCCTTCTAGCACATAAGGTAGTTGTTCTATTTCGCTTGACAAATTAACTTCTTCCTCAGCTTATCAGGTGGATCATAGGCTGAGCATCAGGGTTACCGCGAGATTTTGATAACACTATCACTTCACCAATATTATAACTGTTTAAAGGGCCAATTCTAATTATAAAAAAAAATCGTTTGCTCCTATCCAGGCTTTTAAAGTTCTTTTCTTCAGACGTCATGACTCCAACAGAAATTCACCTGACCCCACAGATGCATAATCTGTTGATTGGTCCGTATGCGAGGGACAGCAGTTAATATCCGTCTAATAGTATGCCTCTTCCATGCAGTCACACGCCCACTCTTCCTCGTCGTCTCGCTTGCCTGTGGTGCAAATCAACTGATTTCATCTCTCATAGCGTGTTTTACACTGCGCCCGCGGCGTCAACAGCGTCTAGCCAAAAAAGCGCACAATCCTGACAAGCGGAAGTATATGGCGTTTTCTAACAAGAACGTCAACGAGACAATCGGTACTGACGTAGTGTCCACGTGTCTACTAGAAAAATGCGTGATGAGCAATAGGGAGCACGTGGGGAGGGTAGAGAAGGCGAGAGAGAAACCGCTCTCTTGTCTTTTGGCTCAGGGTAGTTTAGGGGCTCTTTAAGAGGCGCCATGCAACTCTATTAGGTACCCCGTATCTCTATAAGGACAGTATTTTCCCTAGGCAAGCAACGAAAGCTTCAGCCTCGCTGCACAGTTCTCTGTTATCCTTTTTTCGATTGCAGGTAAAACATTCAGCTGCAGGCAAAAAAGATCCTCGATCGCCAGGAATCACTGTGCCCAATCAGTGCTTTCACTCATCCAACTTCACTAGTACTGAGATGCCTGCAGATTATTACCTTATAATTCAAATTAAGGAGGAAAATTTACGGCAACATATATGGTTCAGGCAGTCGGCGTATTCGCCAATACACATAACTTCGTTCTATGTGTTTGTACATTGCCTATGTTCTCAGTTAATCTTCTTGAGACAATATGCTGTATGCACTGCACTGAATTATGAGCAAAAATGGTCACTCAACCCAATGCCTATACAACTAGTGTGAACGCATTTCATACAAAAAATGTCCCCCAACCATCTAAGATGCATTGGTTGCACATTTATGAACCGAAGGTGGCCAGCATTGATCCGGAGTTCCCCTTTACGGCGTGCCTCATAATCGTATCATGGTTTTGGCACGTAGAACCCCAGAATTTAAGTTTTAACCTTCTAAGCAACACCTAGTTGCTATATATAATATATAGCATTTTAATTTAACGCAGCTGACGCCGTCATGGGCAGATCGGGCAGCTGCGTCTGCTCGATCATTGCCATGTATGCCACAGTGACTAGGCAACCACTGATATATTATATCATGTCCTTCGTCAACTAGTCGATGGTGGACTTCTCTGATCTCTGCGACGAGCTGCTCATGTGATCCGTAACGCAGTGCTGAGAGTACACTCTGTATGGCTGCCTTGGAATCACAGAAGACTGACCATGCGTGGGATGGTTCCTCCTTAATGAAATGAAGAGCCGCACGCAGGGCGGCTCTTTCGAGAGCCGATACAGCGAAAAAACTTTCCGCTCTTGCGCGTAACCTGACATTAGCCCAATGGAATTCATCCGATTTCACAAGTGCACGCCTCCATACCCTGGACCCTAATTTACAGCTCTATGTTCCGCCCGAGCTTCCACGACGTGACTGCACCCTTCTTGTCCGTCTATGGCTTGGAGTAGCATTTTCAAATGCCTACTCTTTCCTTATCGGAATGGCCAACAGCCCACTGTGTGACTTCTGCGGGTGCAACGAAACGATCGAGCATCTTCTTTGTCAGTGCTCTCGTTTGAACCCACAAAGAGCAGTCCTCTCAGCCACCTTAGAGAAACTGGACAAGCGCCCAATGACAGAAAACAAGATCCTTGGAACCTGGCCTACGCGAACATCAGCGCGATCCGCTATGAAGGCGCTGCGGCGATACTTGAAAGACACGGGACTTTCTGACAAATTGCGACTGTACACTGTGTGACGTAGGACTGTACGGTGACACTGCGTAAGACTAGGAACGCCTTTGTGGGCTGCGTGACAGTGCCCACAGAAATAGTTTGTGTCTAAGTGCGTGTGTGTGTGCTTAGGCTTTTTTTTCCTTTTTTTTATCCTTCTTTCTTTCTCATCTATTGCATCCCCTTGCGCCTCCCCCAGTACAGGGTAGCCAACCGGAAATAATCTCTGGTTAACCTCCCTGTCTTTCCTTTGCCTTTCTCTCTCTCTCTCTCCTAATTTAACACGGATATTTCTTGCAAGCAAGTGGTTTAGTAGTAATAGCAATATATAGTAATGTACGTATATTCACATTTACAGATCTGTTTTCTGAATCCTGCACCAAATTTTCAGTGACACATAAGCTTGCCATTGCATGCTTGTTCGGCAGCGTACAGAACTTTAGCACTCGATAGGCCTGTGAGTTCCACATGCTTGAAGAATTAAGAACATACGCCTAGTTGATTGATTTAGCTTATTACGCGACAACATTTTCTTCTTTTTTTGTACTAATTTGGATTCCCAATATAGAAATGTTTACGTTGAGTTGTTGTGGGCAACGACTGAATAAACTACATCATTTTAACCACTTTTTTTTCTAAATTAGGACTTTCGTTAATGTACTTTCACACCTTGTCTCCTGTTTACACTTCCGCTGACCAGAAATCGTGGTTAAATGAAATTTAGTTCAGGGCTTTTAAGAACCAAAACCCCGCTTCGATTATGAGGCACGCCGTAGCGGGGGGCTCCGGATTAATCTTGACCACCAGAGGGGGGATCTTTAACGTGCCCGCAATGCATGGGGCATGGGCGTTTTTGCATTTCACCCTCATCGAAATGCGGCTGCCGCGGTATGGGTTTGATCCTGCGACCTAGTGCTCAGCAGCGCAACACCATAGCCGCTAAGCCACTGCTGCGGGTAGAAATTTTGGTGTTCATTAGCTTTTTGTCGACGTAGTTGTCACCCGAAGAACTTGTTGGCCCAGTTGACACTTGCTGTGAGTCATAACTGCCGCTAAGAAAATGAACAAACCGCAGACACAAAAGAAAACAATCACAATCAATCAATCAATCAATCAATCAATCAATCAATCAATCAATCAATCAATGTCTCCCAACTCCCTGTGATTGTCTTCTATAGTGTCTGTTGTTTTTGTGCGTCCTTTTAGCGGCAGTTGGGTCTCACAGTACTTATCGTCGCTTATCATTATGCTGAAAAGCCACCTAAAGTTACATATGTGTTCCAATAAAGAATGAAAACTTATAGGCTTCCACTTTATGTTAAGGGCTGCTCTTCTTGGGAGTTGCATCGAGTACGCAGAAGACCCGCATATCTCGTTCTTTTGTGTGTGTGTGTGTGCGTGTGTGCGTGTGTGTGTGTGTGTGTGTGTGTGTGTGTGTGTGTGTGTGTGTGTGTGTGTGTGTGTGTGTGTGTGTGTGCGTGCGTGCGTGCGTGCGTGCGTGCGTGCGTGCGTGCGTGCGTGCGTGCGTGCGTGCGTGTGCGCTGTCTTTCAGCCAAGAATGAAGGATTGCTAATTCAAAGGTAAGCTTCGCACATCTTTTTGACCAAGCAACTTTACTCAGAGAGGGAACGCTATCGGCGCCCATCCAGCGGAAAATAACTCACCCCAAGGCCGCACCACCTGACACATGCAGCACTTTATCGGCAATTTTTTCAAGGATGACGTTGTCCCTCTCTCCAACTCCCTTTCCAGCTTATGCGACTGCGATCGGAAGACCCATACTATAAAACAAAAAAGTTTGGCTTGGCTTGGCTTGTTACGCGTTCAAAACCCCCGATATGTACGACCATTTTTGAGCTCTGAGGACGGTCTTGGCCCTCCTAAATCCATTAAAAAAAATATTTCTACCCGCAGATTTAGGGCCTCACTCCTCAGCGTCCTACCACCTGCGCATAATTCATGCTCTTCACTGGGCCGCTGCTGCAGCCCATAGTTCTGCTAGCTAAACTCTCAAGGCTCGGCCAGGTTCACCACAGTTCAATAAAACTGCCAAACACTAAGTCCTGGGCTGCTCAATACGTTCATTAAATGCATTCGAGCGCCTTCAGATGATAAACTTGAAATATAAATTATTTGTTCGTAGTTGTTTCATAATACCACGTAAACAAAGGAAGAAATAGAAAGTGGCGGTATCTTTTGTCGACAAAAACTACATGATATATCGCTGCCCACAAATTTCGGATGCGGAAATTTCAACTGTATTACTGTAGCATACGATTTTCTTTTTCAATTGTCGGGTTTTTCCCGTAACAAGAACTAAACGTTAAAAATATCGTATACACCTTAAACAAATGAGATCGACGGTATATTGATCATGGTCTTATTGCGTTACTCAAGCTATATCTTTGCGATGCGTCAGCTACATGGTTATGTTTATATATGCAAAATTTTCATTATTCAGTTTAGGGCTCAAGTCATACTTGAAATGTTGTAGAGCGGGCTCAGAAACAACCAGTGAAGTCAGTGCCATTATGCTACCCATTCTGTTACCTCTTCTTTTTCTTTTTTCAGGCTCTGAAGAAAGCCAAGAAAGCCTTCGAAGTATGAAAAAAAAAGCAACTGCCATTCTTGCGCGTCTGGATAGCAGTGCTCGCAATTTTGTTTCGAAAGAACGAAGTCTGCATGCATATCGGGGAGAAAGAAAGAAAGCGATTGGCTACAGCGTCCAGCGCACATCACCAACTTTGTTTGGAAGATGAAAATCCGCCGCGCTCCTAAATGATGAGAGATAGACAGGCGCGGAACGCGTATGCACTCGTCAGCTTTCTTTACGAGCGCCATACCGGCTTCGTTCATGGAACACATGTTTGAGTGCACTGGCCTACAAACACGCAGTCGCATCAGTTTTCGCATACTTCGCGGGAGTTCTTCAGGGCCCGGAAGAAAGAACCAGGATACAGTTGCCGTAATATAAACAAACTAATTGGGTGCTTCTGAGCATGCTCTACAGCTTTTCAAATACGAATTATGCCCTAAAACGGTAAAATTTAGCATAACTCAATCAGCTAATTAACCACACCCAAAAAATAGTCTGAGCAACTCAG
Organism: Dermacentor albipictus; assembly: GCF_038994185.2. Classification (NCBI taxonomy): domain Eukaryota; kingdom Metazoa; phylum Arthropoda; class Arachnida; order Ixodida; family Ixodidae; genus Dermacentor; species Dermacentor albipictus. Next base: position 223,522,244 of record NC_091821.1, on the reverse strand, counting down.
GACGACTATACGAACAAGATACTGTTGCTCCATTGGTCTAAGCTGTACCACTCTATCGTTTAAGTTTTGTACTATTACGTGAAACACCGTGTATACGTACGCTCGTATTACCTACGCTTACAAATATGAAAGTCAACGCATTCCGTACCTGCCGACTCACTAGCACAGACAAACGCACGCACGCACGGGGCATTTGGCTCGCGTTCGCCCTTGGCGCTGCCGACTTTTGGCTCCTTCCTGCATTAACACTTCTTGCCAGCGGGCAATGGACAGCGGTATCTAAAACTCTTTATTTGTAAATGCTCTTTTTTATTTATTTGTGACATCTGAAGTAATGTAACGTTACAATGGCAGAAACGGATTTTACACTGGGGAAGTAACTGCGCTAACCGAAATTCCAGCTTATCATGCCATATTGCCGTCTTGCTCGACGTGTCCTTACTTTGAGAGTTTTATTTCGAGCATTCTTCACACCTGAACACCGCAAGATTTAGTCCATACGCCTACTTCAGCGCTACCAACATTTAAAAGAAACAAGAAAAAAAAGCACTTAAGAACTAAAAGAAAACACATGGAGGAAGTAAAGCTAGGAGACGCCCCGGCCAGCACGAACGGGTTGGAGAGAGTATGACGGAAGTCACGTGCAGTTTTTCGCTAAGCAGCACTGAGACTGGTACCTCAAACGTCAACGTTGCCATAACAACCGCGCTCCTGAAGCTCTTGCTGCTGCTCTAGGCCTCTGAAAAGTTAGGCACATTTTTTTTATTGCCCGGGTCTTTCTCGCAGCACATTATGTTCGCGATACAAGCTGACCTTAGAGCGTGTTGTGTAAGCTTGACAGTTCTGTGTTTTGGGTGTGTGGTTCCGAGTGTCAACCGGCAACAGAGACACTCAAGCAATCACAGCGCGAGTCTACGCCGACTTCTTCAACGTGCCACGAAAAAACACAGGAGTGCGGCTGCTTCACTAAAAGTGTTACAGAAGTTTTGTACGCTTTGTTCTGACGCGCGTCGGCAGCATACCCTTCCGGCGGCTCGTAGCAATGCAAGTTCAAAGCTCGCGCCTTTCTGCTCCGGCGAGCTGATTGGAAGCGCAAAGAGAGACGACACACCAACCATGGCTGCGTTTCCGGCTTAAAATCGTGACGTCAGGGCCTCTCCTATTTTGTTTCTTCAGAAAAAGAACGAGCATCCTCCACGAGAAAACATGACGAAAGAGGCTGGACTAAACAATGAAAGGCGAACGCGCTAAACTGACCTTTTGCCTTTCTCTTCAGAAGATTGGCATATTAGTGCTTCGACCGTAAATAGAATTGCGGTTTCGGATACAAAGGCTTGTTCTGCGCACACCCATGATTAAAAATATGTGAACCTGAAAAATCGAAAAAAAGAAAAAAAAACATTTTCTCGGTGCCATGGCATGTGACCTGAAACTGAAACTGCAATTTCATGTTAAATGTTGTGAGACTAAGACTTGGCATAGCAGACATCGCAGTGCATTTGTCGCTTTCAGGTTTGCAGTAGGAGATGCCCAGAAATTCTGATTTTTTGCTTGATCACTGGAGTGCGCCTTTTTTGTGACGTCAGGCTTGGTGGCTTGCCGTATACAGCGGCCAGGTTGGCCAAATGGTTCAAAGCGACTGCTTGCGTGACTGTATCTCTGATTTGACCGCATAACGGGACCGCTATTAATGCTTCACTGATCCTAAGCTCTTGAGACTCACAAAGAGTTTTGGTATTGCGCTGCTAAGCACGAGCTCGCGGGATCAAATACTGGTCTCGACGGCCGCATTTCGGTGGGCGCGGTGGGCGTGTACTTAGATTTAGGTGCACGTTAGAGAACCGCAGGTGGTCAAAATTAATCCGGAGTCCCCGACTAAGGTGTGCCTCATAATCAGACCGTGGTTTTGGCACGTTAAGTCCCATAATTTAATTTATATAATTCAGACTCACAAAGAGAGTTGCTCTCCCTATCTAATACTAACATTTTACTCGTAATCGGGTTATGTTGCCAAAGCGTACAGCCTGTTACCTATGCCATGATGCCTGTGCGCCCCCCAACCTGTAGCCGGATAAGTTACTCAGGTCAAGGGTAATTAGAGAGGTAAAGGTGCCCCCCCCCCCCCATCACAGGACTACCAACACCTCTTGTCACTCGAGCAGTGGGCGCAAAAGTTTTGGCTAATACTGTACATGCAACTATGTTCTCGGGTGCGTCTGATGTATGCACTGGTCACAATAGCATGCCATTAACTCACTACGGTTATCGTTATGGCGATAAGTGCTTGTCAGGTGACAAGCGCTTGTGTTCATCAAAGCTCAACAAATTCCCTTTCAGCTGGCGCCTCTATTAGCGGCGAGAATTTGGAGTGGCGCCCTCTCGCGAGTGACGTCACGGCCAGGACGCCGCTCGCTACGGCTCGCTCGGCTGCCGCGCGCGCTCGTTTTCTTGGTGCATGCTTGGGGTATTGGCGGCTTGAGCCGTACTTACAGAAGGTTATTTCGGATTATTTCTGTTGTCATGCGTGGATCGCAGTTTCTTCTTTGAAACTGCGTGGGTCATAAAAATTTGCGACTTGAATATCGCAAGCTATGTAGCGCTGAAGGGGTCTACTGGACTTGCAATGCATATATGCACCCTGTCTGTTAACAAATTTTGCTTAAAAATAACGTTTGCAAGTTCAACACGTGAAGTTATTTATGATGCTCCTCTAAACACTTAACATTCCCTTATTAATTAAGTATGTGAGACATAGCATTTTGCATGGAAATAATACCTTGATATATGGTGTCAACATTTTAAATCCATGTCAGGACACTGCCCAGCGAAGCTTTCATAATAATTCTTATCGCTCTGGTGAGTTGTTTTAATCAAATGTGGCAACTGTATTAAGGCCCAAATGGAAGAGATAGGCGCTCATTTTGTGTGAAGAGGTTTGGTACTACTTTCACGTACTGTTCTCTTAAAAAGGCACCCAGAAACGCATTAGCTGTTAACATGACGGCGCATCGTGTATAATATATATATATATACCTCACGAATACCATAACAGCAATCACATGAAAGAAAATTTCGTGTTTAAGATCGAGAAGCAATCAAATGCAAGCGATGAAATGTGTCATAGTGACCCTCAGTAGCTTTTATCGACGATATGGCACACCCCTCTCGCAACGGAAGCAACCGACTGTCGTTATGCCGAGGCGCGCATTGTTCGCGAAACCCAGCAGTTAACAACAACTTCGAATTGAAACCATGAAGTAGCTCTTTACAGCTCCAATTACAATGCCTATAGCATACTCGAGGCACTACAGCGCAGCTTAGGCTACGTTGAAATGGAAAAGGCAAACATATTCTGCCTCAACATGTCTCAGTCCCGCGTTGTTTAATTACACAGACTAAAAACTATTTGCTTCGTCAGTGCATAAAAGAAAAACCTGGCGTACCCGCCTCTTAAAAAGACACCACGAGTCTCACATGAACACTTGACCTCCACTGGGGAACAATGATATCTTCAATATATTGTTACGTAGGAAGACACCGACGAAAAGCTATTTACAAGTATATTTACAAGGCAATACGCCGCAGTTGACCAAGAGGCAACAGCCCGCGCTAGCTTCCAAACGTCGTCTTCGTCGTCTTCCTTCTCGGCGCTTTGTCATTGGGAATACTACCCCGTAGCACTACCTCCGGCGGCAAAAGCGCCGTCCCGGAGCGACTAAAGGCTGGACTCTGAAGCAGTGTAGTAGCTCTTGAGCCTACTGACGTGCACGACATCACTAGACGCCAGAGTAGATGACGAGGTTGAGCTCACAGGAGCGATTTCATAAGTCACAGGCGTCACCTGGCGCAGCACGCGGTAGGGCCCTGTGTATCGCGAAAGGAGCTTTTCGGAAAGTCCAACGTGACGACAGGGCGACCAAAGGAGCACGAGTGCACCAGGCGAAAACTGTACGTCACGGTGGCGGGCGTTGTACTGATGCTGCTGCGTGGTTTGCGAGTCCGTCAGTCGAGCACGGGCAAGCTGGCGTGCATGATCGGCGAGGGCGATGGCGTCGCGCGCATACTCGGTTGTTGAGGTCGCAGCAGGAGGAAGTACCGTGTCAAGGGGCAAGGTCGGTTCGCGACCGTAGAGGAGATAAAATGGAGAAAATCCGGCGGTGTCATGCCGGGAAGAATTGTAAGCAAAGGTGACGTAAGGAAGGGCAACGTCCCAGTCGTGGTGGTCCTTCGAAACGTACTTGGACAGCATGTCGGTAAGAGTACGGTTTAAGCGCTCTGTCAGGCCATTGGTTTGAGGATGGTATGAGGTAGTCAGCTTGTGTTGAATAGAGCAGGAACGCACAATGTCGGCGATAACTTTCGAGAGGAAGTTACGACCACGGTCAGTAAGCAGCTGTCGCGGGGCGCCATGCACTAAGATAATGTCACGCAAGAGAAAGTCCGCGACGTCAGTGGCGCAACTGGTAGGTAGAGCCCGCGTGATAGCGTATCGGGTGGCGTAATCAGTTGCGACGGCTACCCATTTGTTCTGAGAGGATGACGTGGGAAAGGGACCGAGGAGGTCTAATCCAACACGAAAAAACGGTTCCACAGGGACGGTGATCGGCTGGAGATGACCGGAAGGTAGCACCTGAGGCGTTTTCCGACGCTGGCAGGGATCACAGGCAGCAACATAGCGTCGGACGGAGCGACCAAGACCAGGCCAATAGAAGCGGCGGCGGACGCGGTCGTACGTGCGGGTTACGCCAAGATGTCCTGCAGTGGGTGCGTCATGCATCTGAAAGAGCACAGTCTGTCGTAGATGTTTTGGCACGACAAGAAGAAGATCAGGGCAATCAGGGAGGAAGCTCCTTCGGTACAGAATGCCGCCCTGGAGGACATATCGGCGAACGGATGCGTCGGTAGGTGTAGAGCGCAGACGCTCGATGAGTACTCGCAGCGATAGGTCTCGGTACCGCTCATCGGCGATGTTAGCGAAGGCAGACACAGAGAAAATGCCGTCGGCGGTACTACTGTCGGCGTCGTCAGGCTCGTCTACCGGGTAGCGAGACAGGCAGTCAGCGTCCTTGTGTAGTCGGCCAGATTTGTAGGTGACAGCGAACGAATATTCTTGGAGGCGTAAGGCCCAGCGACCAAGTCCAAGCCGCCGGGGGTAGTGCTACGGGGTAGTATTCCCAATGACAAAGCGCCGAGAAGGAAGACGACGAAGACGACGTTTGGAAGCTAGCGCGGGCTGTTGCCTCTTGGTCAACTGCGGCGTATTGCCTTGTAAATATACTTGTAAATAGCTTTTCGTCGGTGTCTTCCTACGTAACATATTTGGTGGAGGTGGACGTTCCCTGTACCTCGTCACGGAGCTTCGCAGTGGACGGTACGTCGAGCCTACCTTCATGGCTCCCGGCGACGCCAACCCGACTCCACCGGCTCCGACACCTGCTGCCACTTCGACGACCTACATCACCCTCTCCGCTCCCCGTGATCCTGGCGTATTCTCGGCAAAAGATGGGGAAGACGTCGAGGACTGGATCAGCCTTTACGAACACGTCAGCCGCAATAGCCGGTGGGACCCAACTATCATGCTCGCCAACGTCGTCTTTTACCTCGGTGGCACACCTCGAGTTTGGTATCGGACGCACGAAGATGAGCTGACCAGTTGGGATTCGCTTAAGCAAAAGCTTCGAGACTTGTTCGGCAACCCCTACGGTCACCAACTTGCCGCGCAGAAGGCGCTTTCCGGTCGTGTGCAGACGTCAACGGAGCCCTACGTCACGTACATTCAGGACGTCTTGGCCCTATGCCGCAAAGTTGACGCACACATGACTGAGTCCGACAAGGTCTCCCACATCCTCAAAGGCATTGCCGATGACGCCTTCAACTTGCTCGTATTTAACAACGTCGCGACGGTGGATGCAGTTATCAAAGAGTGCCGCCGCCTGGAATTCGCTAAAAGCCGCCGTATCGACCAACAGTTTGCCCGTCTGCCCAACACCCCAGCGACATCTTCCTGTGCCGACGCTCCTCGTCTCAACAACACTGGCGATGTTACCAGGATTGTCCGGCGTGAGATCGAGGCCGCCTATCCGGCTGCGTTCGACTCCAGCCCCTCCAATGCACCTGCAGCCACTGTTTCCCTGATCCAGGCAGTTGTCCGCCAGGAGTTCGCCAACATGGGTATTCACACCATCTGCTCGGCCCATCGCCCTGATTCCTACCCAGCACCTCCACCAAATATGTTACGTAGGAAGACACCGACGAAAAGCTATTTACAAGTATATTTACAAGGCAATACGCCGCAGTTGACCAAGAGGCAACAGCCCGCGCTAGCTTCCAAACGTCGTCTTCGTCGTCTTCCTTCTCGGCGCTTTGTCATTGGGAATACTACCCCGTAGCAATATGCAACAGTACTAATGAATGGGCCTTCGGCTTCTTGCTGCCTGCAGCGAACCGATCCAAAAGGCATATTTCACTCAAATATTTGACCGGAGCAGCCTGTGTCAGTTCTCCAAACAGATTCATCATGTCTGTTTCTCAAGCAAGAAGCACCAGTAAGTTGCTCAAGTGAGTTGAACGTGTACCACGGAATGGGAATAAATATTGGTACATTCCTTTCTGTGTGCTGCAAACAGCTGTAAACCTCAATCAGCTTTGCTTCAAGTTACCGCCACCTAAATTGAACTGGCGAAGAACGGCCTAATTTTGAGATCCAGTTAAAAACGCAAGTGGTGCTGGCCGAATCTAAACTGCAGTGGCAGTTAAGTCCTCGTGTTACTGCCGAGGGTTTCTGTGAAGAAATAGAAAAATTCGATATTATACCGTGAACTGTTCGTCGTGAGCAAACATGTTTTAGCGGGTTAAAATCAGGATAAATGTTGCAGAAGTAATATATAGTCAGCGTTTAATTGTGACACGCATATTGCACTATGGTGGGTATGGAATCTTAACTAGATTCTGATGTGCTGTGCTTTTGCGTCTATGCTTTTATTATTCACAAGAGCTACCACTGGAAAGTGTAGATTCGCGCATGAAAAACCCGTAATGGGCTGGTCTGAGCTCCCTCGGGTGGCACTATAGCGTTGCCTTCGAGAAATGTATTGTCGTCTAGGAAATAAGCTATTTGATTACATTTTCCCGAATGAAGACATCGCAAAATATATATTTGAGAGGCCCGCCATAAGTATACAAGCATTGGGAACAAGAGCGAACAAACGGAAACACTGCAGAAGGCGTCCGGATACCACCAAAACTGCAGCAGACGACAGGCGCGAGTCCGTGCCCTGACGTCACGCGAGTGGCGCTCGCGGCGCCCCTCTAGGTCGTTCTCGGTGCTAATAGATACGGTGCGGTAATGGCAACGGTATGTAAAAATAGTGCTAGGTAAAACGGTCTACTGATGGGTGTAATGTGCTCACCGATTGCAACGCGACACTCGGAGCCCATGGCTGCCGGCACTTGCGCAACAAGTGCGTGCTGGGTGGTCGTCTCTGCGGGGTCAAATGCAGTCACAATGCGTCACAAAGGCTCTCGCTTTCATAGTATACCCCAAAGCATGAGTTCCGTGTCCCCTGCGTCGGCCGGTGGCACAAAAAGAATCAGCAGCCATGCTTTCGATGCGTCGTGTTTCAATTGCTGAGCACTGTACATAATAGATTTCCCAATCCTCTTACGGTTGCAACAGGAAGTACACTGTCTGCATGCACTTCATTAACACGGTGTATAGGCATCTAAGTAGAGCAAAGTTCCCATGGACAAAGAAAACTGGACGAAAAAGTGTAACCTGCAAATGGGGCGGCGGTTATGGCTGCCGTGATGCAACTCTCATCGTGACCAGCACAATTACCGCCATGATAAGTTTAGGTTATGCTACGATTACGCAAGTTAAAAAATTGGCATATGCCCGTCACAACTGTGTAAAGAGTTAGTTAAAGTTCATAATACATATTTTGCAGAAATATATATATATATATATATATATATATATATATATATATATATATATATATATATATATATATATATATATATATATATATATATATATATATATATGTAGAGAGAGAGAGAGAGCTGCCTGAGGTAATGCTTAGAACGACAGAAAGCTGTGCTGGTTTGTAGATATTCCCTGTATGAAAAACACCCGGCCGTGGTGGCATAGTGGCTTTGCCGTTGCACTGCTAAGCCGAGGGCAATGGATCACATCACGGCCGCGGCGGCTGCATTTCGATGGAGGCGAAATGCAAGAACGCCTGTGTACCATGCATTCGGAGCACATTAAAGAATTCCACTTGGCCAAAATTAATCCGGAGTCCCCCACTGCTGTTTGCCTCATAATCAAATCGTGGTTATGGCACGTAAAACCCTAACATTAAATTTTTAACGGTATGAGAAGGCATGCTTACAAAAGAAGGCCACAATATAACGGAAGAGGCGACAGAAATGCTGTCTATCAACGAAAATGTCATGCCCCATGGTGGCGTAAAAGAGGGAGAACACATAACCTACTTGCGCATGATCATGAGAAGACAACGCCAAACAGTCAATCATAGACACGCGTGGGCAATCTCAACAGATATCGGCTGAGGACTGACACACGTACGAGCTAACACGTGTACTGATATGTCACGCCTCGATCACAAGACGCACTTCGATCGTTCTTATATTGGAAGAGAACTATACTGTCTGCAAATATTGGAGTGCACTTGTAATGGCGACAGTGAATCGAAAGCTGCAAAAAAAAAAAACGGCTGAAGTAGGGGAATACTAATGGATTCATGCAGGCTAGAAAGATCAGGCATTCATACGGAATTCTGCTGTTTTACATGCCAAAACCACTATTTTATCATGAGGCACGCTGTAGTGAGGGACACCGGATTAATTTTGACCACCAAGACTTTTAACGTGCCCCAAGAGCACTGGACAAAGGGGTTTATGCATTTCGACCCCATCGAAATGCGACCACCACGACCGGGATTTTCTCCCGCGACCTCGTGCTTACCAGCGCAACACCACGGACGCTAAGACACCGCGACGGGTATACAGAATATTTGAGTTGGCTTAGGTTTTAGAGTGGCACTCCTATTAAGTGATATCTTCCTTAGCAAGATAGACTGAGTACTAGATTCCGACTTCGATGGCGTTACAGACCTTCTGATACGCAGACTGCCCGTTTCTTGTTTTCTTTCATTTTTTTTTCAAGGAAGGACAGATTCCCTGGAACAATGGTAAGTATCCCTAAAGTCTTCAAAGAAAGAGAACAAGGTCTGAATTTTACCATGCAATGGCAAAAGAAGACGATATTCAGGTCCTGGATTTAAACAAAACCACGTTTGCTAGGCCTATTTACCAAGAAGTGCAAACCTTTTATGAATTTTAGATTAGCAGTTTCCAACCTTTATAGGAACGGCATTTCCGAGTCGTGACTAAAGTCCTATACTGCGCGTTCTTGTGGGCACCGGATGGAAGAGAGTGACAGGAGACAAGCCGCGAGAGTATGACAGCAGCAGGGTTCCCTGTTGATCTTTTGAGAAGAATATGTACGAATAATGGAAAGGCTAAGCATACGTCCAGGCATTCTGTAGAGCAGAGGGGAGAGAAAACACGCAAGAAACTTGCCTGTTTTCCGTTTGTGCTCTGTTTCTCGCAGAGATTGAAGAAGATTGAAATCAAATACGGCGTTGATATCGTGTTCAGAGTACGCAACAAGTTAGGAAAAGTGTGTGCAGATGATGCAGCAACAATTATGTAAAGAGAGCACGTGTGGTTAGTGCACAGTGTAAACAGAATAACAGAATTCACAGCCTGACATGTTGTGTACGACTGTCCATGCACATAGGGTACACTGGTCAATGGACGCATAAGCGTCTAAGACAGCATATGAATTCACTGGAAGAAACGCCAACTTCCAATTTGATTAGTTATTGTCGCAATTGCGGCTGCTCCCCAAGGTTGAATAAGACCAAGGTTCTTTTTTTTCTTCTTAATAACGCAGATCAACTGGTACATGAAATCATCGAGGCGTATAGCACTGAAGGCACAGAAAACACGTGTGGGCACTGAGCTTCCGTAACCTTGCATCCTAGTGATCTTTCCAATTCTGAGTATTGACAGATAATGTGAGGACATAGGCTCATCTTCGTCGTCGGAACTTACAAGTTAGTCCTTTGACCTGCGCACGCATTGTGGTCTCATGTATATACACGTGATAGCAATGATAGTATGCACTTGCCCTGTATTCTTCAGTCGTGTTTGTCCCTTCGCGCCGCCTTCGCGAATCGAAAGCTTAGACTGTGTTTCACCTGTCAACGATTGTCTGTACTCCTTTACCCGCTGATTCCAGGGCTCGTATGCTCTAAGTAAAAGCGACCAAAGCTAAAGGGAACTTTACAAACTACTCCTATGCATGTTACTATGTTTTTATTTTATTTTTTTCAATCAACTGCTCTTCCTTCCTCTGCACACCGACGCATATCTTACCTAACTTATTGCGAGCAATAAGAGCAGCATTGACTCAGCATTGAATGTGTAAATAAATAAATAAATAAATAAATAAATAAATAAATAAATAAATAAAACCAATGCTGAAGCGGGCTTCTCCTCAAACAGCCTCTATTTGTGGGGAATCCAGCTTTCACAACGTTGTTTAGCAAGTGTTCTGATGTTTTGAAATAAAAGGATTTGTAAAAGTAATAGGATCTGCGAGTCTGTAAAAGAACGCTGTCTACAACACGGAGTGTAAGTAAATATGTTTCTTTTCGACAAAACACATGTCAGACGAACATACAAAACCGGCAATTACGCTTCTACACACGTCTGTTTTCACCTGACCGAGATGGCGAACCTGTGGCTAGAATCGTAATTAAGGTGCTAGCATGCGGGCTGATGACATTATTCCTGCCGCCCTCGATTCCCTGTACCGGCCAAGCTTCTGAAACCCGTGTCTCAGGTTTGACATTGCTACAAGCGAACGTACGGCCATCTTGGGTATAGCTAGTTTGATGTGTGGGGGAATAAAGCTCACGGAATTTCGCATGGCGATACGCCAACAAGTTCTATCTTAGACATCAAACATTGCATCTGGCTACCTCTTTTACCTGTTCTGAAATTGACTGCTGCATCCCGCAATGTTGCGTTTTGGCATTTGTCCATACGTCAGCAGCGCGGAGCTGAATCGCCAGTTTGGCGGGCAAGCTTGGCTTGGAAACTGAAGAACGCCTGCTCCGCGTTGTAATATTTTCCTGCTTGCAGAAAATTAAAGACACAATAAATAAAATTCTAATTTAGCATAGTATGATATGTTTGACGTTTAGAGTAACGGTGAGGTAACATTCCGAGAATGGTGCTTGCTTCTCCAGAAAACGACGTCAAAGCGAAGAGAGCATGACCGACCACACGTCTCAACCCCCGTGCCATTTCCCGGTGGCGTCACGAGCTGTTACGTGTGGCTTGAACTACTTAATTGTTTATTAATTTAAATACCTGCAATTTCTACGGAGAAAAGATTGGTTAATCGCTCTTTCAGAGGTATTTCTCATAAAACAAAAGTGAGACGTGTGTTTTAAGAACAAGGGGTAGCTTCGTTGCGCACTCAAAAATACAAGTTCATAAACGTGCACAGTCCCTTATTAATTAGTCTCGCTCGAAGGACGACGCAGTGACAGCGATAGAAAAGCACGAGGCTTGTGCTGTTGGAGGCCACCCGGAGGCTACCAGGCTTCATAGGTATATCCAACTCGATGGTGAGAGCGTGTGTGGTGAAACTGCAAAGTTATAGCTCCGGCGGCATTGCGCGCGAGCGCCCATACACCTGTTCCAAGATGAGCAGACGCGTGAAAAAGGCGTGAGCCGTCCCGGTGCCGCCGAGTGGTGGCGGTTGTCGAAGATTACCTGCGAAAAGAACACCGTCCAAGCACTCCGTACAGATGGTTAACCAGCGAAGCTGAAACGTGTGGCCCCTGTGTTTATCACTGGATTAATCCCGCCGGTGCATTAAACGACGGCTTGGGAGGCTGCCCGATTCTCGCTACGCAGTTGCTGCTTGCGCTCGGCTGCACGAGCCTGTACTTGTTCCCGGGCAGCTCGCTCCCGGTTCAGCTCGTGGCGTTGCTGAACGAAAGCTGCCCGCTCCTCAAGAATACGAATGACGCGTGGCCTACCTATTTCGGAGCCGGAGTGAAACTGCTGCGCGCGCACTCGGCTGCGACGGAGAGCAACGACGTCACTACTGGCGCAGCCATTCGCGCGCCTCTCTTTCTCTCTCTTTTTTTTTTATTTGCGCTTGCGCATGCGCATGAGGTTGTGCCGGAGGGGTTTTCGGCATACAGGCGACCGACGAACGGTCGGACGGACGAATCGACTAGCCATATACAGCTTCGCTGTAAAAGCACCAGGAAATCCGTCGCCTGTAGAAGCCGATTAAGTTACACCGCACTACACTTTCAAGCGTTAGCATCTATACTACCGTTATAGGTTTCCATGCTGCCGACCATATTGTGAACAAGGTTACTTAGTGATATAGCAAATGATACCTAAATATCCTCAGTGCAAGCAAATATACGTCAAGAGCACAATTGCTTTAATTAATAAAGTTAACCTTTCTAACTTTTCTATGCCTACTTTCCTAAGCATTCGGTAAGCATAAAACGGCAAAGCATCGCCATCTCGTGGATTTGCGGGACGATGATTGCGTGACGTACGTATACAGTCGCGTGCTATATGAGCTGCAACACGGTGTCAGCGGTTGAAGGCACCCCCAGACTACACCGCGGCGCCATACAAAAAATTGGTTCCATAAATCTGTGAAAAATTGCTGGTTTTAACTGGCCTCCATTATTCTGCACTCTCCCCCCCCCCTTTTTTTCCCTCCGACTATACTTATGATACCGCCATCTTAGCAAAATTTGATTATTGTACGCTCTGTCCTGTCGTCTTTTTCATTTCTTGAACGTTTTGCACACTGAAAAGAATTTTTGTTGTCTGAAATAACACAGAAATTATCGACGCCGCAGCTTAGGCAGGAAATACAAGATGAGAGGCTTGTGGTGCGTCATCCGGCATGTCTTTCTCAGACCCGAAGACAGCTCAGAGACATGATCGCTTTTCAAATCGGTTCTTGTTACCAACTTGTATGTCATGAACGTTTGTTTAAATAGCACGTTTAGATGCTGAAGACCTCTTTATGTACGTGGAAAAAGTATTTATCTCCTCATGCTCCTGGCTGTAAGAACAGCCTTTCTTTTCTTAGATGCGGAGGTGAAGATGCTCGATTAGCATGTTGAGGATTTTCATGTCGACTCCCGCCATTCGAAGCCCACTACACGTGTGCCTTTCGTTGTCTGTGACCACAACACAAGGCTTGTACATAAAGTTCTTCTCAATTTTCACAAAAGCTGATGTCAAAAATATAGTTAATCCAATTCGATACCGCTGCGCAAGCACTCAACTTTATATCCAGGATTAATATTTCGCGTAATCGCTTCCGAGTTAACTTTGAAAAGAATTGAAGGCAATCTGCATTATAATGTACACGAGGTCTTCCGAGAATGGGTGTTTCGTTTTCCGTCTTTCTTTCTTTTTCTTTTTTAAAGGGACACAAGTTATTGCGTTTTTTATTCGAACGAGTGCACAACATGTTGATAAACTGTAGTCTAACCTGTCTGCCTTCAGTTCCTTTCTGAAGAATAAATATTCAATGGGAGCTCCTCCCCACGTTATATAGGAAGTAGTTTTGCTGTTCCCCGAACATAAGGTTGCACCATTCACACTGCGTCATCACTGTATCATCAAAAGGCGTAAAGCGACGCTTCATCAGGAACAGCCTGAAACGCGGCATTTGCCGTTTGGCTGTTAGCGCATAAATGAGTTGGATGTCGCATCTCTTGACATCGCGATGTGTAGTGAGAGCCTTCAAATAAGGCATGTGGTTCTGGAACTTCAGTCTGGACTAGTTGGTTCTTTGCTCCAATGGATTCGTAAACGTCGCGGAAAAGAGACAAAGACAAGAGTAAATACTCGTATAGGGTGTCCCAGCTAACTTTAGCCAAGCTTTTCAACGAAAAAAAAAAAGAGAAAAAATTAAAGAAGGCATGGTGCAAGATAAAATTTTAAGGCTTAAGGTATTCGGCCGTTAGAACTCTGACGACCGAGCACTGTAGGTCTTATAATTGTATCTTGCACCATGCTCCTTAATCTTTCTTTCTTTCATTGAAAAGTTTCGCTAACGTTAGCTTGGACGCAGAGTGTAAAACACGGACGTATGTGGCGCCTGTGGGTGTGTTTATGTGTGCCTTTTCTCCTGTCCACGTCTTCGTTCCACGCCATTTACGAATCTCTTAGGGCAAGTGATTCTCTGTTACCGGCCAAATTCATGCTTCCGTGATACAGTGTTTCCTGCGTAGTTCCGCCACCTGTGTTCCACGACTAGCGCCTCTTTCAACTTAGCCCCTCGTCGTCGGGAAAACCGTCGACGCATGTCCTCGTATGTGGTGATGAGTAGCATTACCCAGAAACAGTTAATGTGGTGACTTGGGCGTGTTGGTACATATTTAAAAAGGCGGCAGCGCAAAAATGACACGGACGGAGACAAGACGACAAGGATGAGCACTGAGACGAGCGCTGGCATCCTGAAATAAAGCTTCCGATCTCTCGTCTTGTATCAATCTTCTGACTTTTCCACAGGTTTTCGCTGGCCGAAAAATGTTCCCTTCCCAAATCTCAATGGTAAGTGGCATTTTTTTAGGCATAATGTGAACTCCTTTAAAATGATAAGATAGAGGCGTTTACGTTGGGGAGTGGAAAGTCTGTCAGGCACGGCAACTTACGCAAACATATCAGCGAAGCTTTTGACACGCCTTGGTATGCTACGTTTAAGTAGACCACTGGTCGGCTTCCATTCATATTTTTCATAGTACAGCTCCAGGACAAAGCGTACGCCAGCTGAATCAGCGGCGTGACAGCTCTCATTTCTATACGTTGCAGCGGGCGCCGCTGCTGTGGCTATGTTTCCTTACAAGAGTTATTTGGTACTCAGTAGTTTCCTAATGAATGGTGCAATTTCGAACAAACGCGCTCATAAATATAAGAAGCGTACTTTTGCGGGAAACCGTAGATCAGCTTTTAGGCAATTTTTTTTTTAAAAATAGTTTTATCCACTACGAAACTTCATGTTAGAGGAACTCTAGTAGCTTTCTTTGTAGCCTTAATTTCTACCGTCGGGAGGGGGGGGGGGGGGGGGGTACGGGGTGGGATGGCACTTTTTCTTTCCATACACTAAATGTTGCTTTTTCATAACTCATATGCTCTTTGCGCTGGTGTTTTAATGAGACTGCCTTGACAGTAACATCACGACACTCACAAATTTAGAAATTTTGTCTTAGAACGTATTTTGCTAACAGCAGGCGGTTGAAGAACAGAGTGCGCTTCGGCGCATTGTGCTAGACAGCCAACGGGATGTAGAACTCGCACACGTGAGAAAAATTAAATTAAATTCTGGAGTTTTACGCGTCAAAACCGCGATCTGATTAGGAGTTCTGGGGTTCTTTAGCGTGCACCCAATGCATGGTACACGTGTGTTTTTGCATTTCGCCCCCATCGAAATGCGGAACGTGAGATAATAGCACGTGCAGAAACATAACGAAATGGCCAAGCGAAACAATCGTTCATTCTGTTCCTACGCTGTTTTATGAAGCTTGCAACTTGCACAAATTAGTCCAGATTAGCATCATTCTAAAGTATAGAGTTCAGTTTAGGAAAAAAATAAATAAAAGGTCTTGACTCCCAGTCACGCGAAGGCCATTACCAACGCTAAAAAACGCAAGCGCGCTGTTCATGTCGAACGCGGGAGAGCGCTACTCCGTCAAGCCTACAAAATAATTGTCACTGCCTCCGGGTTGGCTAAGCAGCCATAAACAAGAATGTAATGAGTAATTTACTAATGATCAATTTTGGTCTCGTTCACTTAGTTCATAAGTGGGCAAAGTGGACCGGCGGTAACTCAAGCGATTCTTCACAAAGGTCGCAAAAAGACAGCGCTACGGCTGTAAGAATAAAATGGGTGATGAAAATGTATGTTTACGCACACTTTGTGAAGGGTTGCGTTATGCAGTTCTTTAAACAAGTGCTCACAAAAGAATATGCCTCAGGTTTATTTATTTATTTATTTATTTATTTATTTATTTATTTATTTATTTATTTATTTTGCTTCGTTACCTACCTGCCAACTCCGCATAAGCGGTATGGGGTCTCAGTTCCTCGAACGCGCCAAATAGTTAATTATATCGTCTTTTAATGCATCCAGTCTAAATTCCAGGGGTGCGCTCAGTAGGACTCCTTAACAGATGACGAAACTCGAAAGCATGCATTCACATGACATCACAAACCGCTTACGGTCCGGTCAGTCTGGTGCAGTGGTCGCAAACAACACGATATCCCTATCCCAGAAAACTGAATGCGCGCCGCATCGACCATTATTTCCTCTTTCACTCTGCGCTTTGCCGCATTCGAGAACTTACAAGCCGGGTGCTTTTCGGTCGTATCTCTCAAAACGCGGAGCACCCGTCTCACATTATGTCGCCTATTAACGCGTACAGACTAATGCACTCAGCTTTTTAGTGAGGCGATCACTAACCAACGTGTGAGGGATACCTCGTGATCACTGCCTTCTATTTCCGTGACGTAGGCAAGAGTCATCTTCGTTCCTCACGAAAGCACGAAAGACTAAGCACGAGTTTTGAATTTATCGATCGCATTAAAAAATAAAAAAATAGTATAACTCGTAACTGTTCGCACCGTTTGAGGAAGGAAGCTCTCATACAGGGATTATAAAGTCGACAGCTATATCTAATAACGTAAAAGAATATAAGTGAGATAAAAGTAATACAGCAAGTTAAGCAAGCTGGTTTCCGTTCACAGTGAAAGTAAAGAAAGCAAAAACGAAACAAGGACAAGACAGCGATCGTCCTATCTTCTAACTTCTCCTCGTGCTGATACTTTCATGATAAAGCGAGAGAAATGTTTTGTACCAGTGTGTTTTACTTACTATTGGGCCGTTTCTCATTTTACTCGGTGCATGTGTGCAGTAATGTTGGAGAACTTCAAGGAAGACTACACTAACCGCGTCGCGCACACGACGAATATTTCTTTTTTTTCCCTTTTCCCTCTTCCTTTGAGAAGGTGGTATGGTAACGCGTAAAGGTTCGCTTGTTCTCTCAGCACCCGTGCTACTTTTCATTTAACTTCATTTTTATGCCTCAAAGGCTCCAAGTCAATATATTAGAGGTAGAGTTACGATCAAAGGAACACGACTTCAAACACTTCAGAGACTTCAAGCACCAAATGTACGCCTGTGTGAGTGAACCTATAGATGAACAACACTAAATTACTTCCAGAACCGAAAATCATCGCTACATTCACTCTGGAAATGCAAGGCGTAGATGGTTTGAGATATTATCGGCCTTAGTGAGATTAGAAGAACTGGTGAGGCTTACACATTGCTAAATAATGGCCATGTTTTCTGCTATATAGGTCTCCTTGATAAGAAGCAATGCGGGGTAGGATTCCTAATCCATAAGGACATAGCGGGCAACAATGACGAATTCTACAGCATTAACGAGACGGTAGCGCTAGTCGTAATCAAACTTAATAAGAGGTATAGATTAAAGATAGTACAAGCCTACGCTCCAACCTCCAATCACGACAAAGAGGAAGTAGATCAGTTTTATGGAGATGTTGAATTAGCGATGAGAAAAGTGCAAACTCGGTATGCAGTAGTAATGGATGACTTCAATGCAAAAGCGGGGAAAAAGCTGGCGGGTGAACAGGCAATTGGCAACTACGGCGTCGATTCTAGAAACGATAGAGTAGAGATGCTGGTAGAATTCACAGAAAGGAATAAGCTTCGAATAATGAAAACCTTTTTCAGGAAACGTAGCAGCAGAAAGTGGACCTGGACAAGCCCTAATGGTGAAACAAGGAATGAAATTGATTTCATACTTTGTGCCAATCCCAGCATAAAGCAGGATGTAGAAGTGATAGATACGTTAAAGAGCAGTGATCATAGGCTAGTGAAGGCTAGGAATCACCTCAATTTCAACAGAGAAAGAGTAAAATTGGTCAAGAAAAATTTGGTCAACTTAGAGGCAGTAAGGGTAAAAGCAGACAAATTTAGACTGGTACTTCCAAACAAATATGCAGCCTTAGAACAGAGAGATGATGATGATGATGACATAAAGGTAATGAATGATAGCGTAACGAGGCTGGCTTCAGAGGCACCAATTGAAGTGGGAGGCAAGGCACCAAGGCAACCAGTAGGCAAGCTCTCCCAAGTAACAAGGGACCTAATAAAGAAACGACAAAGAATGAAAGTGTCCAACTCACGAGATAAGATAGAATTCGCGGAACTGTCAAAACTGATCAGCAAAAGTAAAATAAGTGATATTCGAAATTATAACGTGAGAGAGACTGAAGAAGCAGTAAAAATGGAACAGCCTGAAATCAGTGAGAACGAAACTTGAATAGGACAAACCAAGATGTATGCACCGAAAGATAAGCAGGGTAGTACCATCAGCAATCTCGAAGGTATAACAAAGGCAGGGGAAGAATTCTATACTGACCTGTACAGTACCCAGAGGACTCAGGAGTACTATATTCGAGACAACAATGAACAATATACCTGCTATAACTAAAGATGAGGCCAGAAGGGCCTTGCAAGGCATGAAACGGGCATAAGCGGCAGGAGAGGATAGATGAATAGTCGATTTAATCAAAGATGCAGGAGACATAATGCTAGGAAAACTGGCGGCTCTCTATACAAAGTGTCTATCGACTGCAACTAATCACAGGAAACCCTGACCATGAGAAGGAAGTTCACAGAAAAATAAAAATGGGTTGGATCGCATACCGCAGACATCGAGAGCTCCTGACTGGGAGCTTACCGTTATCATTGAAAAGGAAAGTATACACTCAGTGCATTTTACCGCTGCTGACATATGGGGCGGATACTTGGAGATTGACAAAGAAGCTTGAGAACAAGTTAAGGACCGCGCAAAGAGCGATGGAACGAAGAATTCTAGGCATAACGTTAAGACACAGAAAGAGAGCGGTTTAGATCAGAGAGCAAACGGGTTTGGACGATATTCTAATAGACATTAAGAGAAAAAAAATGGCGCTGGGCAGGTCATGTAATGCGCAGATTAGATAACCGTTGGACCATTAGGGTGACAGAATGTGTACCAAGGGAAGGGAAGCGCAGTAGAGGACGGCATAAAACTGGTGCGACGAAATTAGGAAATTGGCGGGTGCTAGTTGGAATCGGTTGGCGGAAGACAGGGGTCCTGCAGTGGACATAAAATAGGCTGCTGCTGCTGCTTATGATGATGATGACGACGACGACGACGACGACGACGACAAAGAAAAAAAAACGAAACAAAATTACAAACCAAGTACTATGTCGGCGAGGGAGAAAATGAAGCTAGTAAAAAGTTTTACCAGATCTAATTGTGATAAGCGTTCTCTAGATAACACTTGATCGATAACGATTGATCGATAACATGTATACCACCTGTCTCCCCCCCCCCCCCCCCTCCCGCCCATTCTTTAGTTGAACAAGTTTAAAAAATGGCTGTGAAAGATATTGCTGCTTCGCCTTTTCAGGTGTATCTATGGAAGACGCGGGCGGCAAATTGCAATGTTCACGTAGGTAATTAGAGAGTTTCACAAATTAACTTTATAATTGTTCATTTCAGGGCAGTTGTTGCAATTGCAAAATTGAAGTGGAACAGTGATGCAGGCATGTTTGTTAAGCAGAAATCATATGACTAGCACCACCTTGCAGACAGCCAGCCTTAAAGTGTGCTACGAAATACATGGGCATTCCATCTAGCTGTTTCCCAAGCCCAAACCAAGCAGTTCAATTTTAACTGTCACGCCAATGGATTTGCTAACAGTTTCGGAGGCGGGTATGTCAAGAAGAGCACTAGTATTAGAATTTTTTCTAAACGGACATGACTTCACTAATACCCAGTTCCAATTTCGCAGTTGGAACATGTGCCCTAAAGCTAATGAATGAAAAGTTAACACGTGAGCTTTTTAATTAGCAACTGGACATTGCGATTTGTCGCGCAATTAACTTCCGCCTCTTCAGGTGATCCACCTCAAAAGGTCCAATTGCGCTGTGTACTCAAGGCGATTTTTTTTATTTGTTCGAACTTAAAAAGAAAAAAAAAAAGAAAACACAGCATAACTTTTCTTCCATAAATGTGAATGGGGAGAAGTCGACAACTTGGAGCGATTTATTCAAGGGAAGCTAGTGCACCTTCTTTTAAACACCCTCCCCTGTGGATGACAAGCAGACAAGCAACGTTCTCTCACTGCGAAATATTCACTTTTTCACCCCGAGTTGCAATGCTTTTCGACAGAAACTACGATCGCACTAACCACTGCTTCAGCTGGTTCCTTAATTTAGGAGAATCACCGCCTTAGGCCTTCCAAGAGGGACTGCGTTCACACGGCTGAAATTGCGTTTTATTTTGCAAGCATTCTGGCAGAAAATAAGTAATGTTTTAAATTAAAAATAAATGATAGTATTTTACGTGCCAAAACTACGATATGATTATGAGGCACGCCGTAGTGGAGGATTCCGGAAATTTCGACCACCTTGGGTTCTTTAACGTGCACCTAAATCTAAGTACACGGGCGTTTTAGCATTTCGACCCCATCGAAATGCGGCCGCCGGGGCTGGGACTCGATCCCGCGACCTCGTGCTCAGGAGCCCAATACCATAGCCACTAAGCAACCACGGCGGGTTAAGCAACGTTTTGGCGCTCTATTAACAATTTGCAGAAGTACTTTGCGGCTACAACCAAACAAGCATGCAGATCCAACTTAACGTAGGCATGTATTTAAATGCATTTAAGGTTTTTATACCCTTTATGTCACAATCGCGCCTACTAATCTTGGGAGATTGGCGAAGACTGTGCACATACCCAGTGATACATGCCCACTGGCCCAAGAATGGGAAAACTAAATATAAAGAAATATAAGGAAAAAAATACCAGAACTCGTTCAATATCATATGCTATTACGTACGTTAAGAGGCCTCAGATCTTTATGGAGACCTATGAGCCGATATTATATATATATTTTTATGTCGTGATTCATTGATTATGCAGAACACAGGTGCGCTCAGTGGCACAAATTTTTCGCTCAAAAATCGAGGCCTGTGTAAGTTGTTTATTAAACGTGCACCAAACCCTGATGGACCAGACAAAGCAAACTTTGCTTTAAAATGTGTCATCTCTGCAGGAGAAACCGTCTATAATCGTATGATTCGCTTTTTTTTTAATCGCATATCTCGTCGTTTGCCAGGGTGAGTGAACACAAGAACAATGCCTTCCATTTGTCTCACAGTCACTGCTAGATAGCACTCTTTCATTAATATTACTGTATTTTATCACCCGATGCCTGCGTTATACCCTCGCTCCATTTTCCTAATCGCAGCGAGAATGCACTGCAGATTTCCTAGCCGTGCTTATATTCAGTATCACTTAGTCAATCTTTTATTATTTTCATCGCCAAAGTTAGAAATTCTGCGCCCGATTGCATTATAATGCTCTTCTTTGCATATCAATGAAGCTGAGTGAGTGTTTCATCTGGATGAAATTGTAAATTTTGGTGACTATTGGGTCGCGGGCTTCTCCACAAACAACAAATTGTTGAATAATCAAAGAACGATCCCATGAGGCGATATGAAAAACGTTCGATCAGTAAATCATATTTTGCAAACGTGCTTAAACAGTCCGTATCGAAAAATCATTTTAGAGAAATAGCAACAAAAGGCACTTCTGCAGTTTCTGCAGTTTAACTCAAGCCACTCAATCAAGTCAATCGAATAATACAAGATGAATAAAAAATGTTCAAGGACATGGTAAGCTTTATTAGACAGATACGATATCTGTTTCAATAAAGAAGGACATTAACCCATTTAGAGCAGATATATGCAAAGACTCCATGGCCTAAGTAGCTTCTTTACCCTTTTGAACCATGCTGTCTGGTGTTTCCTCACCGTTTGATTGTTGGGGGTTCAAGTGTGTGCTAGACGCCCGCAGTCACGAAAACCAAATTTTAAAAATGTTGAAACAGTTGAACAACTAAAATATGGCTAAAAAAACTTTTTTTTTTATAGTGTGGAACATACTAGCCTAGCTTTCTTCCGTGATATTCAACACTGCTGTCCGTCACATTCAATTAGTAATGATGCTGTAAATAATCTGAAAGTGACGCTAAGGTTACGTTTGCATAGTTCAACCACCGCAACTGCGGTTGGAGGCGTGAGAATTCTAAAAGTCGCGCTCATTTCCGAGCCCGGCGGAACGATCGCGGCGGGGCTAGGATGATGCCAGATTGGCACGAGCTGCTCGCCATCTCGTGGTGCTTGTCGGAAGCGCTTGCCGTGCTCTCTCATTCCGAAGAATGCCAGGGGGCGCGGAGAGAGGCGTTCGCTACTTTCGCTTTCACTGGCTTCCTTTCTAGGCCCTTGATGAAATGCAGGAATCATAAATGCAGTGATACTGTGCTTCATAGGCGCCGACTACGGGCGGGAGGGGGGGGGGGGGGGTAGCTCCCGGGCCCGAGCTCCCTACCCCGGCAATGCCGAAGCCTGCCGACACCCCCCCCCCCCTCGCTCTACATAATGTGTCATTACCAGAGTTTCGTCCCCCACATCATTTGAAGTTTCTTTTGACTTGCCTCGACCTTTTCACTTGAAATTTTATTGTGGATAGTAGCTTACTGCATCACTGTTGGCGCGGACGTTCACGGATTTTAATTCATACTTTGCTTTATTTCTGCAACTCCTGACAATAGGCGAACAAGCGCATTAGAAGTACCAGCGGCGGCTGCCTCATCCTTATTTTCTCACCTCAACATTGTTTTAAGTTTCCACTGTAAAGACCATGCAAATATACAACATATTTAAATATATACACAGGAAACAGTTTATTATATTTTTAGAGAGAAAGAGGTAGCCAATTAACAAATATTTCTAAAGCTTATGCTTAGAGAATGAATATGCTGTATTTTCACCTCGCTTCAAAACGTTTTTCGTGCTTTTTTGACCCTGAAAAAAACCTGTAGACTTTAGTGAACCTTTCGGCAGAGTATTTTAACAATATCGTTTGAAATGCACGTGAATGATATGTGTATCAGTACCGCTTCTCTTTTCAGTAAGCGAAGCTAACGACTCATTAAGAGAAACACGTCTAATAATTTACAACATTCACTAGGGATGGAAACATCGTCACTTGCACGCAGAGGTCATAAATATATACAGGGTGTCCCAGTTAAGTATCATGCACTTAATTTAAAGAAGAGCAATTGCGTTACTTGAAGAAAACTTAGTGGCTATTGTTTTCGGTACAGTAGAGTAGCTGTGAGTAATTCTTTCAGTACTGTGATTTATTTAGGTAATTGTAATTAATTTTCCAACTCAAGACGTAATATCCCAATTATCATAGTGTCAGTGAGGCATTTGTAGGCACAGCCAAGGGACATCTAATTGCGGTATTTTCGGCAACGTACTAAATACGTACAAATTTTTCCCCACGATAAATGAACCCCGCGAAATATGAAAAATACCACGGGACTGCGCTTTGACCCGCATCATAAAGCAGCGCCCTCTAACAAGCTTCCTCTGATTTAGCCAAAACGAAATAAAGGAAATAAAAACATCGCGATCGAGCTAGTTCCTTATCTGCAGCGCCCAGGCTCAAGTAACAAGTCGCGTTTGGTGTTAGTTTTAAATGAGCTGTGATAGCTGCTGTCTCAGCGTAGATAAAGCGCACGGATGGTTCATTTTTTCCCCACAAAACCTGTCACCATAAAAGCGAATTGACAACGTCAGCGAAAATGTTTATAGGTGTGTTTTGTTTCGTCCCAGTCACCATGTCTTTCTGTAATAAGGAGAAGGTAAAAATGATCCTTTCCTTGGGAGCTGCAAATGATAAGAGGAAGGCCGCAAATATATATCGGTCATAGAAGTGTGGCGGTAGACCAAACGCGTCGACTATCATCAGAACCTGAGACTAACCGGCAGCTTCAAGAAACAGCGATGTAGGACTCCATCTTTGAGTCCTAGCCTACGCACGAATGTTCTAGCATTTATGGCCTCGAACCCTCATGCTAATATGCGGGACGTGGCCGCCCAGGTACCGATTTCCAAGTCGTCAGTTTTGAGGATTCTAAATGAGGCGGCCTTTCACCCGTACCAATTTAACCAGCAGCAACGCTAAGAAAAATTCGTCCTGGTCCAGCACTCGAACCCGGGACAAGGACGAATTTTTCTTCAACTGCGAGGCTTTTTCTTTCGAGTGACCCGTACGTGTTTCCTCTGTAGCGATTTGCTACGTTTGGGTGGAGTCTCATTTTCACTTTATTAATTACTTCTATCCACCTTGCGGGCTTCCGCAGCACTATTACGTAAAACAACAATAAATAAATAAATAAATAAATAAATAAATAAATAAATAAATAAATAACGACAGAATCATCTCACGATGACTGTGGACGGTAATTCGATCAACATTCGAGCAATATGTAGCGGTACACCATTTTTCTGAAGTCTTTTCTTAAGACTTCCGTTGTTTCGGCTAATGCGACAGGCTCCTGTATCGTCTCACTTTGCTATGGCACTCGATCTCTTCCTAACGGCGGCCATGGGTTGGCGGCATGATGACAACTGTATGACACCCACGCAGCGACGACGATGGAATAACGAAGAAGGAAGGGAAAAATTACCCCTGTCTTGCGCTAGTTGATTCCTGCAAATGTCCTAATTTTATCACCCCACCTAGTTTGCTGCCCTCCTCGACTGCGCTTCCCTTCCCTTGGCATCAATTCTGTAACTCTAATGTCCAATATATATATATTTCTTTAATTCTATGGGCTGTCCAGAGGGCCCGCGATGCGGCGGTCGGGCATGGCCTGACTGCCCCAACGTGGGAGCGGCCCGCAGCGCGCCGAGTCGCGTACCTCAGGACCTTCATTAAAGTTTTGCATCCATCCGTCCATTTAATTCGCACAAAACACCATTTGATAATGAGAGAGAGAGAGAGAGATGTGTAGAAACGCAAGGAGGTCATTTTCGACGCTTAACTAGCAGCTCAACAATATTGCTGAGCGTCATCGTGCACCGCATACAAGATATCTAACCGCAAAAAAATTACTTTGAAGAGGTCAATGTGCGTTCTTGAGACGCACCGCTATGCAGATGCAAAAAAATAATAATAATAAGAGCTTGCTTAAACACACAAAACAATTTTAGCAGTGGCGAGAATGTGACCAGAACGTGTGCTAAGATAAGAACGACGAAGCCTGCAGGTCTTGCCACGATAAACGTCTGCTGGTGCTCACTGTTAATATGTTTTGGGAGGACCACTGTTGAGCAGGTATATGAATAAAATTAACTTTGAAGGCACAGACTAGCATTTTGATTTGTCTTGGTTTTGCAGAAGCTTTTGTTAGGTCAACTATATTGTTGACCTGCCAGTTAAAACGTGAAACTTCGTATTCAGACACGTCAGATTCATTAACTGGATAAAGAAAAATCGTGTTGGTATTAAAAAAAGCATATTTAAGGCTTTATATATATATATATATATATATATATATATATATATATATATATATATATATATATATATATATATATATATATATATATATATATATATATATATATATATATATATATATATATATATATTAGCTTGATGACTCGGTTCCATTATGTGTTGTTATCTGCTGCGTGCTATCATTGTCGAACTGTAACATTAAGTTTAACTTTTTCCCAGACCGTTGCCTTGCAGCAGAAAGCGGATGGGAACACGTTTGACCGTGGTCGAAGCGTACCGCTCGGACAGACCAAGCAAGACCTCAGGTAGTCTGGCTTGCTCTTTCGAGCTGTACGCATGCACGCTGTGCGCCGTTGTCTGGGATAGGGTTACCGGCCCACATCTCGGCTGCAGGGATGGGAGAGCCCGCTGCTGGCGCCTCCGTGTCCGTAAAGTGAGAAAGCAGTCTGGGCTGGCGTCTGCGACTCACGTTCCCGGTTGCGTCGCACATCCAGACACCTGCAAACTAGAGCAGCACACGCAATACAAGCATTATATTATAGGCTGGCACAAAGAACCGTGGTTATGTACAGACAGCAGGGCACCGCACAGAGCGGGAGCAACGGACGCACAGCGAATAGTCCAGCTTTCTGCGCACCTTATTTGTCAATAGATGGAACGAATGTAGGCTTTAGTTAAATAATAGCACAAGAATATGTCAGGTATCTGTCGCTACAAACTCTGAAAGCATATTAAGCTCAAGCTCCCGGGGTTTCACTGATCTTCCTTCAAAGGGCACAGCGAAATTCCAAAAGTGGACTGAAATACAGTTCCTCTATGGTGACTGAGAAGTTCGTGCGTTTTTGCGTTATTGCTTTGCACTTTGAGCTCAACGCCTGTTCTCTCGCATAATAAAAGTGGTGGCATGGTTTATAACAATGGCTGAGAGCTCTGAAGATGCTACTTCAGTTACACCTTCGAAAGAAACCAAGAATCAAGCAGGAGAGCGGAATCCAAGAATCCGCTCTCCTGCTTGGGCCAATCTGGCCTGCAGTATTGTGAAATAAAAAATAAAATAAACAAAATGACTATTCAATATTTATCTTTAAATTCGTGATCTACCAAAAAGTCTGAACTGCCTGCTCCGGAGCTATACGAAATGGCCCAGTCACACTTGTTCGCAAGACATCGAGATTACTGCACAACCAGTTACCCTTCATATTAACTGAATTAATCGACGCGTAAGTTAGATTTCCGGTCAACCATAACTCGGGCATACGCAAATTTCTCGTGAAAAACAAATCAGCGACAATAACCACTCCTTTTTACCCACTTTGTGTGTGCGTGTGTGTGTGTGTTTGTGTGTGTGTTTGTGTGTGTGTGCGTGTGTGCGTGTGTGCATGTGTGTGTGTGTGTGTGTGTGTGTGTGTGTGTGTGTGTGTGTGTGTGTGTGAACGCTCACGTATGCAGCTAGATGTGTATATGCATATATTTTCTTTCTTTCCTTTTTTTCATTGGTTCAACTGCCTGTTTCAGTTGGTTCAACTGTTTGCCCACTGCTGCTGCCTATTCCAATGGGAGTGGGAACTCCGTCAAGCGGATTGTCGCTTTTATTCCCACCCCCTCCATCATCCTTTTTTGTGTTGATGGTAAATAAACATTATTTATTTATTTATTTATTTATTTATTTATTTATTTATTTATTTATTTATTTATTTATTTATTTATTTATTTATTTATGTTAAAGTATTTACGGACACATATGTACACAGCGACAGCAAAGGCTCCTTTACGCCTTTCTTTTGCCCCTCGATTGAAATCGCATGAGGATTCGCATGCCGCATCCAGACTCATCAACAACTCTAGAGCTAGCAGCGATTGATGCTTCTCTGAAGGAAGTGCAAGAGGAGTCAAGCACAATGAAGGTTGTCATCCTTACGAATTCCCGCACTGCCCTTAAAGAATAAATTTAAGAGAAGAGACCCTGATCGCCCAGTTGTTCGAGCAGTATCAATGAGTCCGCCAGTCAAGTTACATCCCGTGAGCCATCGAGTTTCTCTCGTTGGCCAGTAGATACCTTCGCGCAGGGATATCAGTGGAAATCAAGTTACTTCTACATGTGCTCACAACGACTGCGAGTTCCCGGAAATTTTGTGCAAGCTTGATGACGCTCGTCTACTGAGTCGTCACTCCCTCCTCAAGCAGCGCCCAGACCAGCGTGTTGCAAATCGTTTCCTCCCCGTGTTGGTGGTCGCGGCTTGCCTCGTAATATAGAACACTACTGCTCAAGTTCACGGTTGGCTCTGTCTTGGTGCGTGAACGTTTATACAACCAATGCCGCGTAGACAGTCCGTCGTGTGCATCTTGTGGTTCCTGCGAAACGCCTGAGCACCTTATATTAGTGTCGTGATGTGATTTCCTTGCACAAGGCTTTCCTTGCACTAGCTGGGTACTATAGTATGCTTGGCCTGCGCTGCACGACCCTCGATGATGGCCTGTGTCCAAGCGGATGTGCTTATTGACACGGCCAGGCCGTATTGTGCCCTGCTTACTTTTCTATAAGAAAATGAGTTGGTTGCCCGTTTGTAGAGCATTATCTTTCATTGCGAATGACGAGACCTTTTCTTGTATTTGTTTTTGTTTTGTTATTGTATATTTTTGTAATTAATGCAGCCTGCGGTGCTTCTCTTTCTCCTGCTGTCTTTGCCCTCGCTTTATTTTAATCGGTATATATCTGTCATCATTGTTCTTTTTTTCCTCTGTCTATCGTATAAGCTTTTATATTGAATAATAATAATAATAATAATAATAATAATTATTATTATTATTATTATTATTATTATTATTATTATTATTATTATTATTATTATTATTATTATTATTATTATTATTATTATTATTATTATTATTATTATTATTATTATTATTATTATTCCTCGTGGAATCATTCAATGTAACGTCGCTTCTACGATTACCGTTACCGCGAGTGCCAGGTGCCACCGCTGCACGCATATAGCTGGCATCCCACTGGGGCGACCGACGGTAGCGCTACACCAATGCATTCGAATGAAGAAAGCGAGACACTGATGCACGTGGTCACTGACAGCGTTCTAACGTGCACTACACTTGGAAACTCAATGACACTCGAAAGGCATAGCACGGTAGCAGACTTCCGCTATAAAGACGAGTGCCGAAAACTCGGCGTCTGCCTCTCTTCGGATCTCTGTTTAGAACATCCAGATGTAGTTCGCCAAAGGTTTTCCATGTCATTCTTCTGCGCACTTTTATATGAACGCTATGCGCCTTGAATTTTTTTTCGACATCATTTGCGCCATTTTTGAAGAACAGTTTTAGTTGCCGCAGTACAGTTCCTCCATGTTCATCGAGTATTAAGCCTTCGGTTTATTTTCTTCGAAAAGTATCACTTTCTTAAAAGGTCGTCTTTTAAAAGGCTTTTGGTGCACTGTGCACTTAGGGTGGCTCTCACTTCCTCCATTATAACTCGATCTTTCTTTGCACGCTCAGCTACAATTCGTACCATGGGTGGTATGGTTAGTACCATAGCAAGCACAATGACACTACAAGATGGCAACATGGTCTGTCGAAATGACGGTTAACTAGAATACAGTGAAATAACTATTTGATATTACAAACAAACGTGCATTATTCTCGTAAAATAATGGCCCCCAAATTACCTTGACCTTATCCGCGCTGTAATATTCTCTTGAACTACCATCTTTAAAAACCATTCGGATTTTTCAATAAAGTAGCCCGCCTCTCATGTCGTCTCTTACAAAATTTTTATATAATATGTTATCGTTTTTTTATTAGTCATATGTTGTCCGCAGTAGAGTTTGCGTTGAGATGCAACAGAGTATTATGCATGATTTTTGCAAGGGGTTCATAAATCTACCATTTCAAAATTTAACATCTTAAATTCAATATCTGCACCAGTTCTATCACAATTTTTTTATAATCTAAGCGATTTAATACAAGCGAAAAACAACTTAAAGATGTTCCTTCTTCTCTAGTCTAAATTTTCTATAAATTACACTCATCTTAAAGGTCACTGGGCTATAGAAAAATTGCCAAATCATATCACATCCAAAGACTAGAGCACTTTCTTTTACAGTATATTATAATTTGTTCAACACATGAGTACGTTCGCAAACAGAACTTGCAGCTATGTTGAAAAAAAAAATGCCGCGAAACGGCAGCTTGACTGGCCTCTCCACCAACTACAGGCAGCAACAACAAGCGCACATATAAGAAAATATGACAATGCACGTAGAAGCTGTAGTAGAAGGTTATTGAAGCTCAAGAAACTCAAAATGACGGTGAAAAAAAAAACAGTACGTTCACGTCATCATCTTGGAATAGATGTTTGGATAGGTAACGTAGACTTTCATATATTAGCGTGTGTATGTGTGTTAAATGTAGTCGGCAGGCAGTCGACAAACTTTTAAAGCAATAGCTTGCATTTAGGCGTGGAACCAACCACTGCTGCGTATGTTGACTGACAGCAGAAGTGCCACCCAGGCGCCAATTAGGAAAATTTCGTATATGTGTACCGTTATTTATTAGTTCCCGTGAGAAGTATCCAAGCAGTTTGATAATCGTGCAAAGCGTATATGCACCGTCAAATCCTCAACCTAAGAAAGAAATCACCTATGCGCGCATAATATGTGATGCCTGAAAATCAGACTAGGCCATTTCTTGTTTTTTTAACGCGAATTAACTGTGTCATCACCAAAAAAAAAAGTGTTGCAATATAGCAGAAATCCTAAGCACAGCGTTATATAACAGACGTTTTGCGGTGTTGAATGTAGCGTTTAATTGCCATCTTGGTGGACCAAAACCTTCACACAGTTTAGTTCGTAGATTCTCTGTATAACAATCCCACAGCATGAGCTCATGAAATGCGAGTACAAGTTCAGGAGTTTTAGCACACGAAGAAAGTTAAGTAACGCTTTCATTTCAGTTAGGAAATCATGGGAGTTTGAATGGCATAAAATTGGGCACGAAACAGAACAATCTTTGTTTTAGAACAGTTAAACTGTAATTATTTTTAGTAAAACATCATTGCTAATTTCAAAAGTGCGTCAATGTTTACTCCTGTGAAACATGAACTTGTATCGTCTGTGTGAATTAAGAACTGAGGTGAAGCATCAATACTTTCAATATCATTTATATATGTTGAATGTCAACGGCTCTGTTATGCCAGCTTAAGGTAGCCCATACAGTTATGGTGTTATGATGGAATATTTCTCGAAGAATCTAGACAATCTAATGAATGTTTTACTTTTTACACAGAAGCTGCCAGTGCGACTAGAAGTGCTCGAAAGCGTTATACGTATCTTTTCGCAGTATCACCAGATAACTATGTGATAGAGACTTTAAATTTGAAAAGAATCGGGGCATGTAAGGGATGATTTATGAGCCCCGTTTAAAGTGCATGGGTTAATGAGGGAACTTGGAAAAATTGCAAGCTTTCGAAACCAACACCTTTCTCGGCAACTGAATTGCCATTCTCTACGGCTACACAGGTATTCTGCATTTTTTTCTAGTCTTTTAGAAAACAACGGAAAAACAGATATGGACTTGTACTTAACCAGATTATTTTTGTTCTCACCTTTATGCATAATTGCTACTTTTGTAATCTTCATATTCTGTAATAAATTTCCAAAAGTTAGAGTTCATGAACGTCTTATAGGCTCATACTAAGGGAATTAGTAACAAAAGTAATAGGTTCTATTTTTAGACCCCTTAGATCCTAAGTTATAATTCTGTTTTTTAATACATTGCTTACTTCTATGTCATCAGTTGTATGGATGTACAAGGAATCCACAAGGGTACAAGTTAAATATTTGATGGCTCCGTGATCATGAGCACTGACGATCCATACGGTGAAGAAATTATTAAACTGAGTAAAAGGTTTCAACAAACGATCATACGTATCGGGGGAGCAAACCAATTGATATGACAAAAGAGTTTAATTACTTCGTCAATTTTGGACGAGAATGTGCACGAATTTGTCTTGATAATATACTTCTAGAGCGATTTGGTGCTATTGCTTGATTTCCTTTACAACAGCCAAGTATATTATCACGTTGTAGTGACGATGAAGAAACAGATAGTGGTACAAGTGTGAATCCCCGAACAATAATTCTTTATTGGGCAAACTTGTGCCCAGGAAAGCAAGTAACACTCAATCACAGCGATAGCGGCGAGCACTGCCGTCGATAGTCAACATCTGGTCTACGGGTCAAGCGCGTCGGCTCTTTATACGTATGTGTGTCACCGTAGATTACAGCGTGATCGCTGATGCTCGCGCACGGTCTACAATGTACACCACTATTTGCGTCGCGAATGCAACAAGACTACAGACAACATTCTTTCGCTGTAGAATCGGTGGCAACATTCGAGAAGGTTTCGATATATGAAAGCGCGCCTTGCGCAGAGCGATAAGTTTGTAACAGTTGTTAGTCGGATATAAACGCTCACCGGAGGAACGTAGACAAAGTACACGTGTCAATATAGCATGATTATCACTTGCAGAAACAATAAAAACACGGGGGTGTGTAACGCTAGGAGAAATAGCTGCGAATAAATGAACCAAATTTGCAGCACCAGCGGTGGTTTCAGTATGCATTATAGTCACGTTAGAACGACAATAGGAATAAATAAGCGCATCCACGTAAGCTCAGTTGTTAAAAGAGCATTTCAATGTTTAAACCTCCTCCATGTATGAATGTGTAAGTGACAACATAAAAAAATTGTGCATATATTGAAACCAATTACAGATTATGTCGTTGCACAGATTCAACAATGTTACCCGTAACCTGAACGGGTATTGGAAAATTATACACATAGCTAATTCATTATCAGCCTAGTTCTGTGCACGAACACCGCAAAACAATCTGATTTTCGATAATGGGATACCTAAAGCACTTCGCATAGATTTCGCATCATTATTGTAAAAAAAAATCCTGTTGAGGATTTGCATTTATCTACGTCACTTTAATTATCCCATCGCGCTCGGCGTAACCACCGGCTCTTACGGTGCCACAATATTGAATTTTTGAATTACATTAGAAAATTCACAGGCATAGCGTGGTGTCAGCCTGCGCAAGACAGGTAGTCGGAGATCGATGGGAGATGCCTTCGTTCTGAAGTGTACTCAAAATTTCTATATTATGATAATGATGATTCTAAATTAATTCATCAAGCTAACGTCTCTCCCTAGCATTGTCGAAATCAACTTAAGAGTATGAAAGGATACGAAACATCTCACAGGTCTATTTTTCTCAGTTCGTGCTGTGTCGTGTAAATATTTATTTATTTATTTATTTATTTATTTATTTATTTATTTATTTATTTATTTATTCATCCTGACATTGGAAATCTGGACCTTTCCACTACGACCTACTGCTGTAAAGGTGGAAGATGAACAAGACGAAATGAATTCGTGTACAGCAACGAGGAGTGGCTCCACAGGTGTGGAAGGTTGGCAAGAACATTCTATCTCCAAACAAAAGATTGTCGTACAAGCGCTACTACTATCCACACATTTCTTGTACTAGCCGACCTTTAAAGCTAATGCAGAACGCCGTATCTATAAGAGGAGTTGCAAGCACTGCCTTTGTTCTTGAAGTGTACGCTCTTGTCTGCAACTATATGTAAAGCCGCTTCCACAAAAGTTTGCTCAATACTGATCAAATTGGTTGGTAGTATTTTCCCTGTCCTTGACTCAGTGCACAGATAAGAATGTCATTGTTCGGACAGTCGGCAGTTGCCGCGCGAAAGCATCCTGGAGCACCGACCTTAGAAGTTGTCGGCACACAAGAACCAAGCCGCTGCTGCTTCATTACGGCCATTAGACCATGAGAGAGAGAGAGAGAGAAGAAATGAAGGCAAGGAGGTTAACTAGACTTTGTTGAGTTTGTTACGTAGTGCACGTGGGGAGGGAGGTGAGGTAGTGAAGAAGAGAGAAGAAAGGAGTTCAGGTCAATCACGCTGGTTACTGTGTAAGTATACTTGCTTGAGCAGTCACGTGCACAGTTACAGCCTTCCCTCCTTCTTAACGCACTGTTCTCTCGTCCTGAACTTTCGGTTTATAGTATCACGCTTCAAGTTGCCCACTTTTCTGGTTAAGTTCCCGGCATAGAGTCCGCGTACCTCTTGGAAGTCATCGCAGTGGCACTAATGAGAGCCACTCCCCTTGTCTCAGCGGTTCCCGTATGGAAAACACAGTTCGTTGTAGCTATAGCATGCCGCTGACTTAGTGAAAAAGAACAAGATTTGGTCCGCTTCTCTAAAACCAGAAAGCTCCGGAAACGCATGAAATCTTTACCCTTAGGGTGTCAAAACTAAGTCTGATACCTTTCCCCTTACATGGAGCATTTAGCTCACTCCACATCAGTTCTAGCATTGGAAGAAATTACCGGTTCTGGTTCTTGGAGCTACTAAAACCATTCTGCTCGAATAATTGTAAAAAGCACCTACCTCAAATCCATAACTGCATGACGGCTGGCCATTCTCGATAACCAAATGACATGTAGGCCTAAAGCCTTACCTTTCCAAATTGTTGGGCAAATGAACAATCAGGCTTATATCGTGCACCGTACCACAGCATTCAGTCACGCATAGCCGGGTACTATGCGTTGATCTAGACGCGGAGATTTGACTTGATGTAACTGTAGAAGTGAACGCAGTCCTACTTAATATAGAGGATTGGCCAAGAATCGCATGGTAATCAGTAAAGGCCGCCTCATGAAGGGCTCGCTAACCAATCGTCTCACACATCCTGCTTGCAAATTGATGGCGCAGTGGACAACACAAGTATTTTACTGCATGTGAGCTACACGCCGCTTCAGATTTCGGAGAAGCCTCTTAGCATTCTCCAAGAGTTTCCAGCATTTCTTCACGTGGCGTTGAAACCGGCGAAGATGCGACCTCTTCATCGATAGCAGAATTTTTTGGACCGCTAAATACTACGGGGGAAAAGCCTGCCAGTCTACTCTCTACAGGTAAAAGCGGGATGATGTCATAGGGTCACTGCTGTTTGAGCCACCTACAGCATGACTTGTTGAGGCGCGGCGCTCGGTACTGTAGCTCGCCGCGGTGCTGCGCCTTACATTGTCCAAGCGCATTCGTACCTCCTTTTCTTTTTTTTCTGCTATGTACTCGAAACTCAATGCCGCGTTTTATCTTGAACCACACTGGTTATTTCCATGATGTAGATTATGATGTGTTACGAGGCGTCATTAAGTTCTCGAAGTTAGCTATCTATTTATCAAGACTTCAAAGAAATAATGTAATGGCTTTAATTAACATGTTACTTTTTTCACGACAGCCAAACCCCTGCGAGGTCGCAACGTAGCAATTGAATAAAAAAGCACTGCGGGAGTTCAAGAAACTTCGCGAACGTAGAATATAAAGCGAGCAAAAGTTATTAGAGGACTAAGTAAACAGAGAAGTTATGCGAACATAAGGCACACGGCGGCGGTATTTCGATGAGGGCGAAATGCGAAAACACCCGTGTACTTAGATTTAAGTGCACGTTAAAGAACCCCAGGTGGTCGAAATTTCCGGAGTCCCCCACTACGGCGTGCCTCATAATCAGAAAGTGGTTTTGGCACGTAAAAACCCATAATTTAATTTAATTTTTAACATAAGGCAAAGCAAAAGCAAATAAATTATTTCAGGCTGCTTACGAAAGA
This sequence comes from Dermacentor albipictus, assembly GCF_038994185.2. NCBI lineage: Eukaryota > Metazoa > Arthropoda > Arachnida > Ixodida > Ixodidae > Dermacentor > Dermacentor albipictus. The sequence continues at coordinate 223,486,927 of NC_091821.1, read as the reverse complement.
TGACGCAGGATTTTTTCGAGCAATCAAGAATTCGCCCCATTTCTTACGATGCATAAGCTGCAGAAATAAAATAGTAGGAATGCATAGTCTGCTCCCCCAAAAAATGAGGGGCCTCTAGAGAGGTCTAAACAATAAAACCATTAAAAATTTACCCTTCGCCCGCTAACGACACGTTTCTGGATGACGTTTGCGATGTGCATGCGAGGGCTGCTTCGTAAGCTAAATCGGAGGCCATGGAAATCTACACAAAAGTGTACCACAGATAGCACGATGCCACAGCCTTGCTTTCTCAGTTGCCGGAGCTCACGCTGGCTGCTGAAAAATTTGATGAAGTTCGTTGAGTTTGGAAGAAGCAAGCGAAGAACCACTGCCGATAGCAACTGCCATAGATGCGCCACAAGATCACTGCCGCGACTCCGCATTTCATCTCAAACGCATTGATCGACCCTGTGCCAGAACAACATTGGCGACGCTCAATATAGTCCTGTGGTGTTGCTCGCACAGAAACTAGAGAGGAAAAGTGAGATGAGCGCGCGGAAAGAACGATAACCAAACACGGTGTCGATCTCGCTTTCCATGGCTCTGCCGGCGCCATAGACTCTGGCACTAGTCCGAAGGGCGAACGAGAAAGTTTACACCAGGCACACGTGCCATGACGGTTTGCTCTCCCAGGCGAGCCTGCACTTCCAGCGTTGTGTTGCCGCCTATGCTATACGGAACAGTGTACGCAGCACTCACCGGAGAAAAGCGCGCGGTAATGAGTTGGGGAGCAGATAAAGCATGCAGAGTATGGGAGGGGAAGGGGCGAGCTTCCGCACCACAGCGTACGACCCAACCAACCAATGTCCAAGTTTACAGCAGGTTCTGCCAGGTTCTATCACATAAGATTACACAATTCGAGCAGCGACCTTCCAAATGCATCGCACTTGGCCTTGACGCGTGCATATTTTGAGGTTCAGTACCAACCTGCGGCAAAAGCCTATTTCCCTCCGATTCGACTTCATTTTCCTTTTTAAACATGTGCAGCTGATCGCAACTTCGATCTTCACCTATAATTTATTTTTAATCGCCTGGGTTGCGACGCGGGATAATGTCGGAACGAAATTACAGTTAAGCATGTAGGCCGATTTCATGAAGATACTGCAAAGGGACTTATGAAATCTATTGTCCTTGAGCCATCATTCGTAGTATTCAGGCTGGTCACTTAACTTCCAACTTCTAACCCTCGTAATGAAAAATGCGCTTTCACTTGAATCCCATGCTTGACTTCGTCAAAATAACGTCTCACGTGAACGCACCGAAGGAAATGCAATGGGTGTCGTGGGCACATTCGTGCCAGGCATCATCTCAATCTAGTGAAGCATAAGAATGATTCTTGCTCACTTGGAATGGTACCTCAAGTGATTAAATATCTATCCGGACGCCACGATGGGCTTTCGTCGAGGTTGCTCATCCATCGACAACGATAGTGATCTGTTTACCTGGGTCTTCGAACAACAACAAAAAAAAAGCATCAGGCGCCTATCAATGTACTTTTTCTCGATGCCAAAAGAGCATACGACCACGTCGCCTATGAAGCCATACTAAACTCACTTCAGGCTGTGAGAGCTGATGGCCAAATATATCAATGGATTTGGTACTATTTGTCTCAGAGGTGCTTTTTCTTACAGACCGAAGACGACCCAACTTCGGAACATTACATCTACAGTGTTGTGCCGCAGGGTGGGGTGTTGAGCGCCATATTGTTGAACTTGATCCTGGTAGGACTTGCCTAGTACTCACCGCGGGCAGTTCATGCCTCGATATACGCAGACGACAATTGCATCGGAGCGCCTGCAGTGACTCGTCTTCAGGTGCGGGTCAGGCTTCAGCGGGCGGCAACCATGACGGCGTCTTAACTCCCAGAACAAGGCCTCAGTGTGCCTACCGAAAAGTGTGCATTGGTTGGCTTTACGCGCAAACAAATGTCATCGTCTCCAGTTTTAATCAACGGTCAACCTGTATTCTATGTTAAGACGCATCGCTCTCTGGGTGTCATCATCGACCGCAACCTCTCGTGGAGACTCACTCCGTCTTTCTGAAGAAGTTATCTTCCATTGCGCAGGTGTTCAGCTTTCTCTGCGGGAAAACCTGGGGTACACTATAGACCATTCTACACTGCAGCTGTACCGGGTACTGTTCCTGGGACTCCTGCGTTACAGTCTACCAGTTTTGTCAAATACATGCAAGGCAAAGTCAAGCGGGGGCTTCACGTTAACGGGCATTTCTGAATACGGAGGTAAGTACGCTTTCATAAATTGTCCTTGTCCCATGCCACGTCCAAAGTAGATAGGGGTATCCGCTGCAGACGCAGGAGTGGAGTACTTCGGACACGAGGCATTGTCTTTATATAGTTCACTCCAGGTACAAGTGATGGCTGGTGTAACAGTTGCGCCAGCCTGAAGTCTCCGAAGAGGGACTTCTCCCCCCGAGAAAGGCTGTGGGGAAGGGAGCAGAGACACCGAGTGATGAGGGCACGGGTGTCCCGCCGGTGGATACATTTTGGGGCAATCAGAAGAGAGCGGTGTTCAGGGGCAAGGGAACAAGGAGTTACAGGTGGCAAGAAAGAGTGAGCATTGCGGTCCACAAGGTCACTGTTGTGGTCATGGCCATGAGCCTGCAACCAATGAACAGTGATGTTTACACGTGAATACTTGTAACTTCTGTGAATCTACTCACAAATACATCGTGTTTTTGTCAGTTGTTTGAGCTGCCTAATTGCGTTGAGGCGTTCAATATATTAGATGTGGGCACCGTCGACGTTAGGCAAGTTAGTCATCGCATCGTGTATAGCTTGCGACTAATTAAATAACGGATCTGAAAAGTCCCTTGCATAGTTGCTGGTAGCTTGGATCTTAGGATGTGTCGGACTAAAGTAGACTTGTTGTCCTTCTCTTGGATTAACCACCTTATCCGTGCAGATCAGAGCGTCTCTTAGGTACGGTCGTTTAAACTCTTGGATTCGGTAGAAACCGTCGGTGCATCTTTGGCGTCTTGTTTGTGGTTATCGTCGTGTAAAAGCACGGTGGAATATTGTCCAATGTCTTAGTTATGCTGAACTCTTCACTGCGACTGACTCTGTGAATGACTCACTCTATTCTTTTTCTTTTCCCTCCTTATCTATTCTTCCCCTTTCTCCCTCCCTAAGTGCAGGGTAGCCTACCGGGTACGTCCTTGGTTAACTTCCCTACCTTTGCCTTTTCGTCTCTCTCTCTCTCTCTTTCTCTCTCTCTCTCTCTCTCATAGAAATAGGCACGGATAGACTATATCTTTTCTTGTAAGCTTTCCTGCTTTCTGTCGCTGATCAGCAAACCCAGAAGTGCTCTTGTGGCGTTGGCATATTAAGGGATAGTCGAGGGAGAGCCATAATTGCTCTCATTGCACTTCTATTGATCACCTCAACCTTGTCCCACTGTTCAGCAGTCAATAGCAGGAACTCGGTGGTAGGAACACACACTGGTTTATCCATTTAGACACAGTCATTTAATATCTGCTGCGGTATATAGCGCAATTATGTCTTATCAGCTGGATTACTTGGAGAGATGGAGACTACTTTAAAGACAAATTGTGAAGTTATGTTAGCTATTTAGCAAAACACACAGACTAGTAAGGGCCGAGTCAATTATTGCGCTAAGCAACTCCACTGAAATGCGCCCCTTTGCATGACTTAGCAACCACAGTCATACAACCGAACGAATATTTACATAAGCAATTCTCAAGATTGATCTTCAGCTGACTGCAACTGCACACTGTTGATAGACAAATATTTGGGATGAAAACATTTGGTCTGCAAGAAGAAAGCAAATTTGTAGGTATAAAATGATTTCGAATACAATGAGAAATAATGAAAAGGATCCAACCTCATGCGTGATGCGCATTTCTTATTCTGTGTCGCTGACCTGGCAGGCGTGATCTTGGGCTAGGGAACGAGATAAGATGCAGAGGCACGCTGTTCATTGTTTAATCTACCCGCGTGTACGTTTAAGCTATAAAGTAAATAAAGAGAGACGTTCATGTGTCTATGCTACCTTTAATGTGAAGCGTGAAATCATTTTATAGTGCACAGTAAGGTCATATAGTAAAGTGCTGTTTTCTTTGCTAAATGGGAGGAGGCGGCTAGGAGTACTGCTCTACTCGGTTGGCCTTCGGGCACTTTTAAGCCTTAATTTAAGAACACAAGAACGCATGCTTTGTTTAATGCGACCATTTTGCGAGCTCGGAGAGTGAGCTTACAGCGCAACTGTTTCCACCGCAAATGCAATGTTGTTGTGCTCTGAAGTATTTGTGCCTTGGAATATGAAGTGCAGGCAGTGCAACCAACCTGAGACTGCAACACTGTTTCATTCTTCGTCGTGACGTATTTGGTTTTTGAAAAATTTTACAGCGAACTGTCAAATGCGGACTGCCCATCTCGTCTCTCGTGGTTACCAGCGGCCACCAAGGCCGGTAGGCGCGCGCAGTAGCTAACCCCAGTGGGGTTGAGAGAGAGGCACGTCACGACAAAGCCCTCTCCCCCCACGCAACACCTGGCGTGCTATTGCGGCATCAGGTGTTCCGTTTCGCCCGCTCCGCTCCGTCTAGGCACGCTCGTGACGTGGCATCGCAGCCAATGAGAATTTAGGCACCGTTTCGCTTCTACTGACGCCGGCTTTCACCCCATTGAGCCATTTGACGATTTCACACCAAAAAGCGCTAGACCCGAGGGGTTTTTGTTTCGAACCCACGTGAATTCGTTAATTTTTTCTTGCTTCGTTTCCGAGGCTTCGTGCGTGATGTTACAAGGAGCGGTGATGTTACATGCAGGGATATCCCGATGCTTAGCACATGACTGCGTAACGCAGTTAAAGTTCAATAGTTTACTCTGTATTTCATCACTCTGGAGCACATGTACCATTTTGGTTATTGAAGCGGAGAATTAAGTCGATCTATCAGAAATGTCATGCTTAAGACCAGCAGTTTCGTGAGATGCGCCCAGAAAATTTGTCACGATACGCATAGACTGCAATTGAAATTCCGATTAACTCTGAACTGCTTGGCTTCCAAGCCCCTGTGGCGTGATGGGCAACACACATGCCGATGAATCAGCTATATCTGCTCATGAAGAGGACGTGCAGAAACCTATCCCGCTGTGAACAACACATGCAGGAGCGAAACTTCGAGTGCTTGCGAATGATGGCCCGCACTCCTTGTAGAACGCGCCAAGTTTCCAGCATCACACGTCTAAGTGGACTGAACCCCTTTCTTTGACTTTGTCCTCCATCTGGACTGTCCTGAACTCAGACAACATTACTCAATACTTTGTTGACTGTGCCTTGGTGTCGTGTTCACAAAATCCTTTGCTTTCCGGCCGCATCGGAAGAGAAGACAGTGCTGCTTGTGACCACTGCGGCAGCGAGAAAACTATTGAACGTGTTATTTGCGCCTATCCTGACTGCTGCGCACACAAGCAGTCACCAGCGACCAAGTTGGCCCGTATTGACGACCGGCCACTTCCGGAGCAGGCAATCAATCCTATAATGCCGGCCTATACAGTAGTCACACCAGAAATTGGTCAAGGCACTATTGAAGTTTTTACGATCGAATGGTTTATTAGAGAGGCCATAATTCGTCCAGAGGTTCCCAACCTGTTTTTTTTACAGTGGAGCTGTCTTAGGCTAGTTTCCAGCGTTTCGTGATGCGCGTAGGCAAAAACGATGGCGGCGTCTATAGATCTAAAATAGCTTAAGCATGAGGCAAAATCGCATCAGTGTATGTATCCGAGCTGCATTTGAGGTCGGATGTGTCAAAACCGGTGATGGATGATGGATGATGGTTTGATACGTCGCGATCTACGCAAACAACGAGAGCACGGCCGTTGCGCCCTGTGCCTTACCGACGGTGGGCCTTGCTGCGGAATGTGCCGACGGGTTTCGCCGTACAGACTGGAGACGGAATCGTTGTCGCCACCGTGCGCGTTCATCCCGGAACCTCAAAGGGGGACCTTGAAGACTTTATGAGCGACGCATTTGGGTGGATCCTCCCGGTGGACCCCAATCTCATCGTTATTGTGAGTGTCTTTAACGTCGATGTGTCTCGTCCCGACGAAAAGTGGTTCTTGGCGTTTCTCTTGGAACGGTTCGGCCTTCAATGTTACACCAAGATCAATGTCTCCACGAAGCGCCATTGGTCGTGCATAGACCTAACGTTTGCTAAGGACATCTCCAGTGACATCACAGAGCCCATGGCCGTATATCATAGCGACTATGGCATCTATAACGTCTATAACTATAACGTCTATAGCGTCTATAAAGGCATAATTAGTCGTCACGAGAAGAAGGTAAATACAAATAAACATAACAACGTGCATATTTGTGTTCCATTGTTTTTTGTTTTATTTTATTTATAGTTTCGTACAGCTCCGCTGGTCCTCCACCTTGACAGAATGGAATGGCTATGAATATTTTTCGCACTTTCCTTCTTTCCCTTACTTCTTCGTCCTTACTTTTCCCCCAGTGTAGGGCAGCAAATCAGAAGCCTCTTTGAAGCGATTCACCTGCCTGCCTTGCCTATCTCATTTTTATCTCTCTCTCACTGATCTGCCATTGATTTTCCACAACAACGATAAGTGTAAACTGTAACGTAAGTGCACTTCGCCACTGATTTCGAAGTCATATTTCGCAAGTATCGTAGTTTAGTTCTGATTTTAATGCTTGGATTCGTTTACTGCTGTACTGCAGCCTTTAGGAACTGCCCATGGCTTGAATACATGGTTCGGCCATGAATCCCCAGCAAACTGCAAGTACAAACTCAGACAGAGATGACGATTCACGAAACACTTTTTTTCTTGCATGAGAAAAGAAGACGAAAAAGAAGAAAACGCAGTGCCACGTCATTTTTCCTAAGTGGAAGTCACCAGCGCTACCAAAATATCAGTATTGTCCAAGTTTTTTGGTATAATCTTTATTGCACGGGTTGTTCATCAGGGAGATCCTAAAGCAATAACTGCCCGTTTTACTGCGATAACTCTCACAATAGTATGCTCAGCTCCAACTCTGATCCGGCATTGTCGGGGCTTTGTATCACGGTTGAAGACGATATTTTTACACTTCATGCGAGTGAAAGCGACTGTTTGTCGTGAGACCGTTTTAGTAGGCTTGAACTAAATAATAATAATAATAATAAGTATAATAATTTCATTTATGTATTTTTTCGCCATGTGTTTCATATTCATAGGCACGGTCCTACAAGACAACTGGGGCTTAGACTGGCCTGTTTGTGTTGTTTTGCATTTTGGCGCCATTTATTATTATTATTATTATTATTATTATTATTATTATTATTATTATTATTATTATTATTATTATTATTATTATTATTATTATTATTATTATTATTATTATTATTATTATTATTATACAGATCTTACGCACTGGGGGAATTAATGCTATACGAGGCGTTTTCCAGGTAGCTCGCTAACATCTTGTTTACAGATGATGCAACGTATCGGTGACGCGAGCGTATGCGTGACGGCAACGGCACGGCTACGGGCACGACGACGACGATGGCTAAACGGCAGCGATGATGGCATATAACGACTGATTTATTGCACTCCGGCGAACAAACGGCCCGACCTGTTCCGGTAGGATCTGGGCCGCTCTCGAAGGCGGAGTATTGTCACATGGCGTCTCAAAGCGCTGGCTGCCACATGGAAGCATGCGGGAAACTGGCACGCTCCAACTTCCATAAACAACTTCTTGCCAGGCGACGTGACGCACGCCAGAGGCAGTCGTAAGGCTGACAATTATATCGACGCGTTCCCCTTTTGCGTTTGTGCCCTAGTGCAAAGTTGGGCGAGCGCACATGATCTCGCTTTTCTGAATAAATTGTCGCTACGCGACGACGTGTCGAGCGCGGAAATCATCTCAAAGCACTGTAGTTGGCACGAGGAGAGAGGTACGGTCCAAGTACTACTTGAATTAGCTTATTTCCATTCGCAGGCTATTTGCAACCTCAAGCACTGTCCTAAAGAACCCTTTGAGCATACGCAGCAACAGGCGCTTAGAGGTGCGGGGCGTCCTATACTGGAACTGGGGCGGTGTCCTGCCTCTGCTTGGCGCGCCTCTAAGGTGCTTCTAGCTTTCCTGGGAGATGCAGCTAGGCTTCAATAAGACTTTGTAGATTACCTTGAATTTGTAGGCTAGTGCGTTTTGCGTGTGTATTCGTGTGCGTGTTCTTTTCTATCACTCACTCATTTCATCCAGCATAATATATATGGCACCTGGTGTAGCAAGCGCCAAGCCTGACGATATAAGCTGCCCTCTCAAGTTATCACTAAACATTTTCTATATATCTGCTCTGCTTAGGGGCGCATAGCGGGAGTTCAACCACAAACCGAAGCTAAAGTAGACCTCATATACGTTGACCATAGAGGCGCCACTGTGTCATGTGTAGAGACCGCAATCTTAGGCAAAATGCCTATTTTTTCCTTGCGTTATTCTTGCGCCTATTTAACATATAAGAGGGAACTATGGGTTTACAAACATTTTATGGGTACTGTTATTGTGCCTATAAATGTCTATTTCGATTTTGGTGCCATATTATCTATTAAGAGCCTAAAAATGCCCTTTTCAGTGTTTTTTACTAGCCTTGTTTTGTTTATAATGTTATACTGTTCAACGTATAATGCTATAATGTTGTTCCGCGAAAAAGCTATTCTTGCTTACAATGTCATTATCACAGCCTCTTACTTTGTACACTGTACTTCTTTACTGCACTGTATACACGTTCTTCGTGTTGTAGCTGGACTTGGATGAGGCCCCTCTGAACAAAGTCTTTTGCAGCTACATCACGCGTTGTTTGTGGGTTATCTACCATCAGCATGCCTGTGCTTTCCAATATATGTTCAACTTGTCTTCGATCGTTGGAAATTCCTCAGGGCCAAGCTCTGCGAACATGTCTAAGCCTGCCACGGTGTACACCGACTTCCGTCACAATAGAGGAATCACGGACCTATCCTACTGAAGGTTACATGTCCTGTAAGCCACTTCGAGTTCCCCTCCAACTGCTGACTCGACATACACACACGCACCATCCCTTCTTTCCAATTCAAGAAAACCGACCAAGCTGCACCTACTCAACATGTCTCGCTAGTCACAGGCATATCATTCCCTGAGACTTCGCACTTACCGTCATCTCCGGTACCACAAAACGGGCGTCTTCACATGCCTGGGATTTCGAAGAAGTCGCGTATCCCTTCCACTGGCCTTAAACAACTCACCTTGGCCCATCTGGTTGTGCTATACGACGTCTCTGTGCACATATACACAGACGGATCCGTTACTTCATGCGACTCGACCGCGGCCTTTCTGATGCCTCAGCTGGGCACATCCCGCCAATACAAATTGGACCCCAAATCGTCTTCAACAGATGCAGAGCTTGTCGCAATACGGGAAGCTGTCCGTTTTGTCTTCTACCTGACAGCGCGTACATGGACTTTCCTTTGTGGCGCAATATCAGCGCTGCAATACATCGATTCTCTCTCGAGAAGAGGCCAGTATTACATGCTAGCATTAGACATCCCACAAATATTAGATCTTGCGCAGAGGAACGGTCACTCAATTACCTTTTAATGGGTACCTGGTCACTGTGGCTTGGTCCGCAACGAGCTAGCTGATGCAGAAGCAAGAACCACTTTTCCTACAACCGTGGGCGTAAAGATTCCATGCTCGCGAAGCGATGTAAACTCTTTGTTGACTGCGCTCATGCGACATTGCACAGCACATTTCTGGGCTCAACCGGACCATCGGCGCAAACGCCTGCGGGAAATAGTTTGTAGCAGGACTTTTCGCCTCCCGGCTAATGTCAAGCGATGCCAAGTTAAGCGTGCGTCATCGGATTCGCGTGGGCGTCGCCTTCACTCGACGTTACGCACATCTTATCGGCCGTGCGGTCAGCCCGAACTGTGAACGCTGCCAACTGTCTGAGACTCTCCAACATCTGTTTTGCGACTGCCCTCTCTACGCATCCCAGCGGAAGCAGGCACTGGCAAGCAAACATTGTCCGAAACTACTATTTTGTGCGCAATGTGTGACCCTACAGTAGCATCAACAGATACAAGGGCTGCACGGGACTACTTGAATATCACCGGACTAGACGCGAGGCTTTAAGGAAACTACTGTGTCAGTGTATGCATGCCTCCCTTCTTCCTCCGCATCATCATATTTCATCACTCTTTTTTGTCCTCTTTTCTTTTTCCCCTGTGCAGAGTAGCAGGCGAGAGCATGCTAACTCAGGCCGACTTGTCTGCCTTTCTAATAAATTATCTCTCCTCCTACTGCACTGTATTTTTTCTTCCTGTTTCTTCTTTTCCTTGGAAAGTCATACATTAGGTATCACAACCATATAAACAGTAATCTACTCGTGCCTGGGCCACACGTTGGTCTAAATAAATAAATAAATAAATAAATAAATAAATAAATATTAATTCGTTTGGGAACTTGGCTGAAGGCAGCTGAATATTACCAAAAACAATTTGCTGGTACAAAGGCTGCTACCAACAGTTTTGCAGCAGACGAGAGCATCGCTGAGAAGGGCTCAAACTGCGGTACACGGACGATACACTAAAAAGTGGTTTAGCGTGTACTTGTGTACTGACTTCACAGCCGTCGTCATAGAAAAACTTGAATGTTCGGGCGCCTCTCTTACCCGGAAGTGGGGCTCATTTTGGATTTTCAGGATACGTTCGGGGGCCACCAGCCCCCATGTACCTGTTGCATCAGTGACAGAGATAGTTCGAGACTTCAGTCTGTCTCGGGCTAAAATCTCGGGTTTTCGGTAGAGAAAGAACTGTCGAAGGTTCTGACCGGCGAACATTCTGAAGTTATAGAGGGCGTTAGATTGTCGAACGCTCTGAAGCACAAATATGCACCCCTAACTTCGGTGTATGTTGAGTGCCTGCTTTTCTGTCTGCAAACCTATACTCAGTGAAGAAAGGTGCAACAAGAAACCCGAAAATGTTGAAATCTTGAGATGCTGCTTGTTTGTCACTGCTCTCACAACTTTTCACATAGTGTATTGTCACAAAATTTTAGAATAAATCTTCAAACCTACGCAACTTGCATGTTTATACATTGTATCCTTTTAACCGAGAAAATAAAGTGAATTTCACAAAACAAAGGTTTAGACGCCTGTGTTCCTAAGGAATCAACATTTATTCTCAGATGCACAGCGGAAGTTCTTATTCATTGAGCCTATACATGGCTGAAAGGACAGTATTTGGCGCTTGCATATGCCTTAAATGACAGATTTAGTGCATTTTATAGGCGGCTAAAATAGCATTTTCCAGTGACCAAACATCCAGTATCTATTCGAGTGTCAAAGTGACCATACACGTTGTCTTAAAGTTCACGCCCTATTCAAAGTGGGCTGTGCCCGACGTAGTCCGCCTCCACTCCTTCCCGCCACTTTAACACAATAAGAAGCTCCCACAGGTGAAACAGAAGAGAAAAAAAAAACGTCTAGGGCAATTTGACTTGAGAATCAAAATAGGAGAACCCTCAAGTGCACGCACGATTACGCTTCTCATGACATTTATAACTAATTATGGTACATATCAAGCATTAAGATGACTATGAATCGAATGCATGTCATCGGTGACGTCAGTTTCCTGACCAGTTACGGTGGGAAGTCCGGGAGAAATATAGCCCCCTTATCCCCATGCCTCCCCTTTCAAAAGAAGAAAAGAAAAAAAAAGCGCGTTTGTATTGAGAAAAAAAAATATATACGATTAGAGAGATTCCAGCTCCATAGCTTCTTAACGAGCATACGTAACGACTGAATTGGTTGACACCTAATTTGACACATTACATAAAATGAGGCACCGCTTCGATAAAACAACCGCACAACGCAAATAAATTTAGCTAAAAGACTATTCGGCCTAAATATATGTCATAGTGTACCATATAGGTACCATGCCACCGGTACCACAATGATACCATACCGCTGTTTCATATCAATTAAGTTATACTCTTTTCTTTTACCATAGCTTGTATGTGTGTTCTTTCCCTGCCGATTTAGCTAGTTATGAAGTTTCGATGCAATATAATTTCTAAAGCCTGCGGTGCCTCACAGTATATTGGAGCTGCAGCCCACGAATTCTAAGATCGACGCATTGGTGTTCGGGTTCCGACTATAGGTCAGTGACATTTATTCTGGATGAACACATACCTTCGGGGACATCATAAATAGGTGGCAGAATTGAAAACGATTACTATAGACGCACGCATGCTATATGTCACGGCGTAGGAGTTCTTTTTTCACCAAGTTGGACCTTCAAAAGCGGCGGAAAGGCATCGAAGGCCGCCTGAGCATCAGCTGAGGCGAGCGAGCGTTTGTAACTCACGAGCGTCTCGTACCTACTCAGTGGCGACCACAAGGCACCGCCAGGCTGTCCTTGCGTTTGAGCGAAGCCCTCCGCCGCCAACCAGCTTTTGCCGAAACACAGCGGCAAAGAGAATGCGGGCAAGTGGCCGCACAGCGTATCGCCACCGCAGGCGGTTGCGCTGAGCAGTGGTACGTGTAGCTGCGGCGCGTCCGTTTCCGTTCGATTCATCGCTGCCTTCGAGGGCCGCCTCATGATGCTCTCGATGGTAAAGGAGCTATTGAACCGTTCGCCAGCTTTCGCCGTATCTGCGGGCGTCGGCGATGAGATGCGGCCGGGCTGCGCGGGCAGCTCGGGCGTTCGCGGTGCACTAGACGGCAGCGGCAGCCTGACGGCAGTGGACAGGTCGAGCTCGTGGTAGGGTCGCCCCGCCGCCGCAGCGGCTGCTGCGAAGAGTCGCTCATGCTTAGCAAAGGCGACTGTGGCCGGGCGATCCATGTCCATTGCGGGCTGCTTCTTCCTGCGCTTTCTGCGCCTAAAATTGCCGTTCTCGAACATGGACTCACAGTTGGCGCCCAACGTCCAGTAGTGGCCCTTACCAGGCTTGCCTTTCTCGCGCGGCAACTTGACGAAGCAATCGTTGAGGGACAGGTTATGCCTGATTGAGTTCTGCCAGCCCTGCTTGTTGTGGTGATAGAAAGGGAACCTATCCATGATAAACTTGTAGATACCGTTGAGCGTTATCTTCTGCTCGGGAGTGCTGCGGATGGCCATCGTGATGAGGGCGATGTACGAGTACGGAGGCTTCATCGCCCCTTCGGCGACGGCCAGGCTCGTGATGTCTGAGAGAGCCCCGACGTCTGGTCGGTAGTAGGGGCTGATGGGATAGGTAAGAGAGCCTGCTCGTTGCTCTGGAGACGAGAGACAACGCGGGTAACTATCGGACACTGGAACCAGGCACCCAGGTGGATAGAAAAATTCTGAACTGCAGGCACCTGCATGGTTCAGCGCCTGAGTGTCAGCTGACGACTTCATAGATGCGTGCCTGCAATGGGAACAAAAAGCTTTTCACAATGCAGACCAGCGCAAGATTAAGAAATGAGGAGGGGGCGGGCGAAGACAAAGGGGCTCAAGTCCGAGGCCCCATTTCTTACAGAAGAGGCAAATGTGATTACCAAAATATAAGAGAGCTCCGAAGGGTTATAATAGCTTACCAGAAAGTAAAGGGGGCGAGAGGGCATAGTTAGGTTACTTATATTGCTTTTATATATGCTTTTTTTTATTTTGCGGACTTTCTTAATTTGTTGATCGAAATTATGTGAGTTCTAACATTGTACCTCTCTCTCTCTCTCTCTCTCTCTCTCTCTCTCTCTCTCTCTCTTTATGGGCTAGCAGATACAACCTAGGCTGAATGTAACTATAAATCATGAGTATCAATTTTATTGTTTGATACAAACCGCACAACTCCAAACTAGCGAGGGCCAGACCGGGCTTTTCTGGGATCCGCGCGGGTCACACAGTAATGGGAAATGTTGCATCTTTTGCTTGCGGAAAAGCAGTTTGTGTAATAAAAAATTATCTGCAGTGTCGGCAGTCTTGAAAAAATGTTATCGGCTCACAAACGTAGGTACTTCCAAAGAAAGGCGCCAGTTTCAAGACATTCATTGGCTATGTTTCAGTATTTGTCGTTAAACTGAACGAGGGGCTACTCCTGCAGCATACCTTTCAGCTCTAGCGAACAGTGCATTGTCGATCAGTATTAGTTGCACTGCACAATCACAGTCCTAAACAAGCGGTCGCTCAGTTTCTTATATTGTAATGACTTGAAGCACTCTTGGAAATCTTTCGAAAAGGTTCTGAACATTTTCTGAAGATTCGGCGTTGTGTTTTGCTTCTCCGCGTGTATGAAGGTTCATCTTTGAACTGAAAACCATATCCGATGCTAACAATTACTCAAAATATGCCATTCCTTTTCAATTCCTAAGTATGAGTTCTGTTCGAAACTTTACAGCTTTAACCATGGGCAAGAAGTTGCGATTTGCACCGAATAACAATAATGTAAGTCTCGATGGCAGCATGTCAATTAATCAAAGCTTCTAGCTTTGGTCCCTTTATTACGTGCTTTAAAATATGGCAATCAATGCCACCATTTAATTTGTATCTGCCTAGTACAAAACTTCGAACGACGTTGTTAGTGGCCATGTTACTAAATCCAAATAACCTTTGTTGACACCCACTCCCAACGCGTTGTCGTGTGAGAAACTATTTCGTTCATTCGATCGAGACATATTGGGAAAGCACTGGTTCGATTCAGTTCTGGACACTGCACCATTAATGCAATCCTGACGTCTTAACTTGACAAACACGTTCGGTTGTCACGCGCATTTATCTGTTCCAAGCAAACGACCCCATGCTCCACATATTTTTCTATTTTTCTTTTTGTTTGAGCGTGCTTTACGCTTCGAACGATTCATATCGCGCATTGGGTTGGGCGCCAAAATTGTCGTTTCTCTCATCACGTGACCACGCGCTAATTGCAGCCCCACAACACCATAGAAATGTGTTCACTCGGCCGCGGGCCTCTGAAAATCCGCTCGCGGGCCGTATGTTGTGCAGCCTTGGTTTAATAGAAGATATGCTAAGCTGAGTTTCAGACATACATTTAAATTACATAATCGTAAGCCTGTCATTCTGAAAAGTCATTCTATTAGGTAAAATTTTTGTGAGACGACTAACGAAGCCATCATGACTTCCCACATCTAATCTCATAAATCATTTTCTATTGACGAATTAAAGTTTTTACCACCACCTATGAGACGACTAAGCTTTTGAGATACCTGTCGTCAAAGGTGGATTGAATCTTCATTTTTCAAACCGGCGCGTTGCATGTTTTGGCGGAGGCATGATTTAGGCGGAGGGTATGGCGCTGGAGGGTCGCCGCCGTGTTCTGATGTGTCAAATAGGATAGGGGTTCATTCAGCGGCCGGCTAAGAGAAAAGAGCAAGAGTAAGTATACGGCGGGCCCACAGGTTGCTCAAGTTGAGTCGAGGCATCGTGGAGGATTTTCTAAAGCACAAACAGGAGTGTCGATTCACGCCAGCGGGTGTGTCGGGCCCCGAACGTCTTAGAACAGCCTTACAAATCAATTTATGGTGATGGCCTTCGTATGTGTAATATGAATGCATGACGTCATCTGAATAAAGGAAAACTGTTAATTACAGAACGTTTGTCAATGTGTTCGTGAAGCTCAGTGAAACTCGTTTCGCAACATGAGGCCACCAATAAATGCAACCAAGACTCAAAGGGGCGGACTTGGCTACACGCCGATGGCTATTGTTAAAAGTTTTGTTCAAAGTAGAAAGTAAAAAGAAGCCACACTGTATAGTGCACACGTGCGTCACACGGCTTTCACAAATGTTGAACCATGCAAACAAGTATTACACGGCGTTGAACCATAAAAAAATCGTCCGACTATACATGCTGATAAGCACGTATTTTTCACAACCTGTGGTGACGTCTCACAAGATTGCAAGCAAGACAGAGCTGAGCAATTTGATCACCTTGCGCGAGGGAAACACGTAAAGGGATGAAAAGCGAGGCGAGAGAGGAAAAATATCGAGACTCGTTTTTTTTTTGCTCTTGTTTTTGTTTTTCAATATATAGGTCACAATTCCTTCACAAAAAGTGCATATATATTCGAATAGATGTCTAATTATAGATTCTGTAAACAATAATCACAAAATATCTAAGACTGATTCGTCCCCATCAATGTCATGTTAGCTGACAAACTAAATACCTGGCTAAAGAAGAACTGGCTCTCAAATTAAATAACTACTGCGAAACAAAACTTTTGTAAGGTTCGCTGTTACCATCATGTTGCTTCATGGAAACGTCAAACTTTACATGTTTTCCGCATGCAGTAAGGCTTTCCCCATTAGTCCAGCTGCACAAATTCTTTCATCAATGTTCATCTGTGCACCGTGGGTGAAAACAATTACATCGTTATTTATCTCAATGGTATTCAAAGGCACAAGAAAAAAAATGTCACACAAGAAATACAAAACCATTGGCATGGTAAAGAAAGCTTATAAATAGGTCGTGTAAGTTCTTTAATGTTAGTTATAAATTAGATTCAATCAAATAAACGATGTCCGGAGCGTTGCGGATTCAAGGAGCTCCGGATTAATTTTGATCACCTGGCTTTCTTTAACGTGCACCTGAATCTAAGTACAGGGGCGTTTTCACATTTCGCCCCCATCGAAACGCGGCCGCCGCGGCCGGGATTTGATCCCGCGACCTCGTGCATAGCAGCGCAGCGCCAAAGCCACTAAGCAACCACTGCGGGTTAGCCTCATATTCATTTCATTTCCACATGATGGTCTACTGTCCAGCACATGTGTTTGGCGATGCACGAACGTTGTCAGGAGCAGCTGTACTGGCACCTTTTCTGCTTGTTCTTGTTCTTCTTGCCCCCCCCCCCCCGCCCATCTCTCTCTCTCTCTCTCTCTCTGTTTTTTTTTTTTTTTGCACACCGTATATTTTGATCTTACTATTGGCATTTCATTCAGTGAAGCGTTGACAGGAAAATGTGGCCATTCGCGTAGCTTGTAGCTGATTTTAGAGAGCTTATCGCGGTTCCACTTTCCTTACCAAATATTAGCGACTATTACTACAAGCACACTGACATAACTTCTGAGGCGATCGCATTGTAGTAACACTGCAACAAACAAAATAGTCTGGGAATCGAAAACATTTTCTTTCGTGGAGGTTTGTTTTCTTTTCATCGGTGCATTCGAAAGTGCTTACAAAGGAAGCTGCCAATGGTGGCTATTATCTACCGTGATCTACCGCGATAGATAAAAGCTCTGAAAAAGGAAGGAGTATTTCACGGCTCTTCTAAAACATAGCTATCGCTGCGCTCCATGCAGGAAATACAAATAGGGATGTCGAAATCGTTTGGCGGCTGGGGAGAAAGAAAGCGGAGATGGTGAGCAACGGTTACACGCCCGCGAATGTGTTCACCATTGGGCAGTGTTTGTGTGCGCAAGCGTTCTGATCACTGGGGCAGAGGGGTGGAGACTCGCCCGCTTGTGTGGTTCTCATCGGGACGTTTCATTAAATACATAAAGTGGCATAAGTGGCCTCAATGAAAAACGATCTCACTTCAGTATGCAATAACCGAGGAAATATATTTACTGGCGTGTCGAATACGGTCACATTTGCATGTCTCAATTAACATGCGCTAAGCTAGTAAGGTCACGTAAATGTAAATGCGTTGAGAAAATGAACACTCACAGGTATTTATCAAACTAATGAACGCGCAGTGAAGTAAAACGCAGTGGTTGGCGCAAATTGATTGTGATGGTCATGTAGTCTGTCCCAAATGTGATTTTCTACATAAAGCTCATTTGAGCGGAGATTAATATAGTCCGCAGGAAATAATAATAAGATAAGATGTCAATTCAAGCAAACAACATGAGAGAAGCATTTCCTCTTAGCTCCACACAGCTGGATAAACCTTCGTTTCCTATTTTTGGACATAAAAGCACGTGTCGGACACCAACACCTTCTTCGCAAGAACAAGTTTTTCGTTCAGTCGCCTTGCAAAAAGGATATTGGAACTTAAAAACTTGGATCAAAGTGCCTAAATAAACATATATATATATTATGTTTCAAACAGCTTGCAATATAACCCTGAGGGCGGCATTGGCATAAACGAGCGTGACAGGAGAAGGAAGCCAGAGCTATTGGCAAGCAGTGACTTCATTTCCACGTCGCCCCAAAATTACCGCACAATGTCCCAATTCGCAGTCCGCTGACAAGTCGCACATGCTTCTTGAAGTACAAAAAGACAAAAATCCTTTACGCGTCTCATTATCATTATCACGATGATCAGGTAGTTAACACTCTCATGCCCACAACACATGCGTTTCGGTACGCCGTACAAGAGGATAATCGCTCAAACAGACGTAAACTGCGCGCTCGTCTGGTGACGTTCCGTCGGCCGGCACTCACCCCAGACGCGAGCAGACGACGCGGACGAACAGAGACGAGCCCGGCGGCCGAGTGCGCGCTGGCTGCGAGAGCGCGAGCGAGCAGTCCGATCAGCGCCGTGGCGGAACCGTTTCTGATTAAAAACCACCCGGCCTCTTCTTAACAGCGCAGTTTATATATCTGTACGTCGACAGAGGGACTACATACACAAACAGTCACCCCCTCGCCCCGGCCCCTCTCTCCCCGCGCGATAGAGAAATATAAATGTTTTCGCTTCTGCTTCCTTTATGCCGGGCGCCTAGGAAAAATAAAGGTCTCCCCCTTCTGAACACATCCCTCTCGACGAATATTTATGTTTAGATACATTTTATGAGCCTCCTCGTTCCGGTCGCCCGGTCGGCGTGAATCAGCAGGCACCGTGCGCGGCGTTTGTCGACGGCGCCGAGAGATGTCGCCGCGGCCGGGGCTGCGCGCGGGGCCCGCGCCGCGAGCTCGCGCGTGATGCTGCCGCGAACTCAGCGTCGCCGGCTTCGCCATCTAGGTGCACGAGTCCAAGGTGCTATTTGCATGTTCAGTACCGGCGCCCGTCAAACGACCCGTTTCTGTTACCCAGGTCTCGAGCTTGGAACTGCATGCGGCACATTCTCGGCCAATGGAAAAGCACCATGCACCTGTGCGTTATGCACCACTAAAGCGCTGCTGACGTTCTTGCGGGTCGCGAGCCCTAATGAAACTTTGTAAATGTCTCTACAGTATTATAAACACACACACACACACACACACACACACACACACACATATATATACATATATATATATATATATATATATATATATATATATATATATATATGTATATATATGTGTGTGTGTGTGTGCGTGTGTGTGTGTGTGTGTGTGTGTGTGTGTGACTGTATGTGCTGTTTAGTGTTTATCATTATACATATTATCATCACCTAGCATTTGAAGTAGCATGTCAGACGAAACGCCACCCATAACCCCAATATCTTAAAGTAACAATCAAGAGTGTCATTCAATTCCGTCAGACTGGTAAACTATGCCTTCCGAACTCCATTTGCATTCATTTGCCGGAAAAAAAAAGATTTATTTTTTATTTTTTCACTAGCCGTAATGACCGCCGAATTTCTACCTGTTGAATATTACGCTGAAACCTCAGTGTCGGTACCACGTTGGTACATCAGTATGAAGCCGCACATTTTAATGTATTTTCTCGCATTTGGCCCATTTTGGTGCACAGAGAGGTCTCCCGCTTTTATAGGTTCTCCCTTTGGTTACTTTAGAATGGAATTTATTCCTTATTTACCAGGTAAACATTAAACTAGACTTGAGTAGACGCTGTCAAAATCCATAACGTCACGCCAAGCTGGTGCAGCAACTTAACTGCAGCGCCGCCACCAGCCTTTCCTTCTTGCGTCTTTCTTTGTTTTTACCGGGCCTCCTCTCACAGCAACAGTGGCTGTTTCGTTACTGCGCAATCGTAATTTACTAGCTCTGTATTTCTCTTTAGCGTGCCCTCAACGATGGTGTGCTGATGGGGCTCATTCAAGTACGCCGACGAAAGAACGCATTGATGACAGGGAAAAGCAAAACCAACTCGTCAAAATTGGCTATACACAGCAATAAAAATGGTACAAAGATCTCGGAAGAAGTCTGCCATCCTGCACTGTGTTATTTTTGTTGTTTCCCAATAGAGTTTAAATGGAAGGACAAGCGCGTGTTAGAAGTTTTATCCAACAATCGATTACGCCACGGCCTTGAGAAATTAAGTTTAAAGCATGTGGGGCAGTTTTTAATGGAGTTTTTAATATATATAGAGGAGTGTGTTTGAATATGTATTGTCCGTGGATCACAGCTCATACTTTCAGCAAGGCTATCACTTTGCAAGATATCGGCATGAAAGTATTCCGCGTGTTTTACACGTCGCCGATTGAAACAGGCGCCGATTGAATATGCATTATCCCTTCGCCGCTTATAGCGCTTTGCTTGCAAAGGAAGAGAATGACGAAGAAGAAACTACCTGAATTAACGTCAGTATAAGAGTGATATAGGTACCAGGCGGCTTGGCGATATCTAGGCTGTCGTCACAACTGTGAGTCACGTTCACAATCGCAAGTGTTCCGGCCCCGGTGCGCCAGCTGTTGTTCGTTTTTATACAAACCGAAATGGTATGCGTTTACCTGTCGCCAATTTTAATCCGATTTTTACTGAAGCCGAGAGGCAAAAGAAATATTGAAAACTTTGGCGCGCTCACTTTGCAAACGATTCGAGTTTTCCTAAATTTACTTTTTGTCCTCTCACGGTGCGTGCACCAATTCACAGTTCGCTCGACACTTATGGGGTGCTTGACATTTTCCAAAGCGCGATAGAATGCCCGTAGCAATATGAAGTAGAAAAAAAAAGCTTATTATTACACCATTGTTTACCTTTGGGACTCTGGTGTTACGCTGCTGAGCACGAGGTCGCGGGATCGAATCCCGGCCATGGCGGCCGCATTTCGATGGAGGCGAAATGCGAAAACACCCGAGTACTTAGATTTAGGTGCACGTTAAAGATCCCCAGGTGGTCGAAATTTTCGGAGTCCTTCACTACGGCGTGCCTCATAATCAGAAAGTGGTTTTGGCACGTAAAACCCCGTAATTTAATTTTTAACCTTTGGGACCCATCGCAGCTTCTATAAAGCTGTACACGCTGACACCAGCGCCTGATGTTCAGCGCAAGCGAGGTTAATTCACGTCTGCTTCCTATTCGAGGCACACACAGTGACAGCGAGTGTCTCTTAGAGATATGCAAACTGTTTGTCGGAGACAGGATACTCGGGATACGAAAAGAAAGCGCGAGAGATACACGGACCTGCTGCACTCGAGATTGCTGTGTTTGGAACTACGTTTCGAGTGTTGCACGCCCTGCTCGAGTGCATAACCGACGTCTGTCATCCTGTTTTTGTTACTGCGACGCTCGACGGCAGCGACAGGCCGCAGGCGGGGCGCACGAGGCCGACACTCGATGCAGTGGCAGAAAACTAGAAATTCGGTAGTCTTCAAGTAGGGCCGCCCGTAGGGCGTGTTTGTAAACAGAGGGCATGTTGTCGTACGTCTTGCACTGCGATACTGGGTGCCGACAAACAGCGATCACCCGACGGAATTTTACGGGGCGCGCTCCGGAAAGACGGCGACGCCCTTTGCACATCTTCTAACCAGTCTCATCGGTACTGATTCCGGTGGAAACAACAGAACGTGGTCGCACTTTGTTTCTTTCGGCTGGCTGCCTTTCGTTTGCCGAGGGCGAAATGATGCGCAACTATTTCCTCGTGAGAAAGTGTTTCAGAGCGCGGCCTTGTATTTTCAGCCGAGATGCATTTTGTTTCTCCTGCCGGCTGACAGGGTAGCGGAGGCACGCAGCTCGTAACGTGTCACATCTCAATGCGGACCCATTTCGCGCGCATTTTCTTTGTGCGTTTGCTCCCGCGCGCCCCAAAAGGGAACGGCGCGGAAGAAACAAGCAGATGAGGCGCGCAATGTGGACGACTAAAGAGAATGAGGCTCCTCTAAGAAAACAGCCGTTGGAGCCGTGCACGCACAAAAGATACGGAGACACCGAGTTGCTACAGGCAACGAAAATACGGCGCCGACGGGCTGATAGAGATGCGCGCTGAGAGATGCCTCCCCCCCCCCCCCCTTCTCCTTCGTGAGAACCTAGACGAAAAACAGCCAGCAAAGAGACACCACCGGAGAGACGTACGCGTGTGTATATATCTCCGGCCTGGCAGGGCGAAGGCACTGCTCGCGCACGCACGCCTCTTCTTCCCCATTACAATCGCGCGCCCTGTATTTTGAGATTCAACACCGACCGGCGCACCCGCTGAATAAACTTATACGGCCGGAGAGGGAGGGCAGAAAGAGAGGAACAAAAACAATTGACAAGCCACGAGCACAGTTTCGCATTGAGCGGTCTCTTTTTTTTTTCTGCCTTTCTTTTTTTCTCCGGGAAGAGCGTTCGATTAGTCACACTTGTCTCGACGTACGTTCAGAAAAAAAAAAGAAAAGAAAAGCGAGCGAACATATACTGGACGATTTTCGGTCACGAGGATATACGGTGAATGTAACAACGAGTGGCACCGTGTGACGTATGCGCTGATGCGTAACGGAGCTTCCTGCGCACGCGCAGATGGCCTTCTAGTTCAGGCTTCCGAATTCCGCGCCCCATTCATCGGACACAGAAGCGCGTGATTGCCGATTATTTACGAGGGGCTGGACACTTATCCCTCGTCACGTCCTTGTGTTCAGGTCAGAGGAACAAAAAGAAGCGTTTGTTTCGAACAAAGCGGAGCGCCAGTTTTGAAGGAGAAAGAAACTATCTGTACTGGAGTAGGATCCCTGGAATTGACACAGGAAGAAAGCGAAAGTGCCAAGCAGAGAGAAACAGCAGTGACAAGCCCGTTAGAAGCCTATATGAAATAATTATCGACAAAAAAAGAACAGAATATAGTCAATTCTCCTTTTTTAAAATTTCACATTTTACGAGGTTATAGCGTACCTGCATACCTGACTTGTATGCAGCAAAGTGTGAGGAGTATGGGTAACATGAGTGCAAGTTTATACAGTAATTAAGAGTCCCAGCAAAAAAGAAAACGTATCCCTTGAATGCCCTGACTGAATTGACCGCGAAATGCAAACGATAACTCATTCACTTTCCCGCTATCTCCACGGATAGACCTAATCAATCACTCGGTCGATTACTCAATTAAGGCGACGTGGGACACACGTTATGTGCCTCGTTAATGACACAATTTTTAATGCGTTAGCATTCTTAGGGTACTTCACGCACTTTCCGGGGGCTTTGCGTCTATCGAACCGCTTTCCCGCCTAGCACTGGGTAGTCCATGGTCGAATGGTTAGCGCATCAGGCTGCTCTGCTGAGGTAACGGGGTTCAAAACCAACCGTCAGACCAACTTGAGTCACTGAGTACATTACAATGTTCTTTTGGCAACGCACCTTTTCTCAAGCCGGCATGGGTCACTAGATGCGGGACTGGGTAGGTACCGTTGGTCAATGAAACTCTTTGACGCCGACTTGGAGGACTGAATATGTGCCACTTGGTGTGCGCTGATCTTCAATAAACCTCTTTGATGCCAACTTGTTCAGTGCCATTGTTCAGTGTTCAGTGCCAATATGTGTGTGCCGCTCTTGAATGAACGTCTTTCACACGAACTTGTGTAACTAGGTATGTGCCACTGGGAATGTGCCACTCTGCAACGATGAAAAGGTTTGCTTGAATTTCTCCGAAGCTAAGCGGAACCTGACCCACGTTACAAGGGTCCCTCAAGTACCGCAACCCGACACTTTAGCAAGCTGTGCGACAAATACTCTGGGTATGTGCCGCTTTTAAATGAACGTATTTCACGCCAGCGCTTTAGCGAGCTGTGCCTTCAATGCACTGGGTATGTGTCGTTCTTCAATGAACCTCTCGGCAACTTGGGTCCCTGAGTATGTGCCACTCGGTGCGCAGTCGGCGAAGGAACGATTCTCAGAGTTCGCTACCCAACATGCGTCCACGCATCTCCCACTGCGACTTGAGGTGCACAAAAACATCAGCGATCTAGTCAAAAGTCATCTGAACGGCCAATTGCAACGTCTCCAACGAACAATGCAGGTGTGCCTCATTCTATCCCGGCTAGGATATGAAACACCAAGAAAACCACAACAGGAAGACCGCATACTTCATGCGCTTAGCATTCGCAGCAAAATTCACGTGACCCCGATTCCCCAGGAATATGCACCCTAACCGTCATAAAGGCCGCATAAAGGCGAGACCACAAGCCCTGGCTCGACTCTTTGGCTATGACACATCGGACACACCGGTCCTATACACCGACGTGGCCCGGTACCCACAGTGACGTGCCCTATGTCTAGTCTTACTAGATAGTAGAGACATTCTGAGGGCTTCGGCCACGCTCAACACTGTGGACAGTGGCACGGAGAAAGCGGCTGCTATCGCCCTAGCCATCGTACACGCTTCAACCATACCGGCGCCGGATGGACCCTCACAGTGTTCACTGATTCACAGACCGCCTGGAGGACTTTGGCACAAGGCATGGTAACACCCTACAACAGGCACGACCCAGGATCTTTTTTTCGGGGGGGGGGGGGGGGGGGGGGCGTACTTTACTAATACAAATATGCATAACGTCCACCATTCGGCATAAAAACGCGTAAACCCAAAAAGGGAAATGAAATAAGGTGTATTTTGCAGGTAAGCCTGTGCGATACACCTCTCCTTTACTTGGCAAACAAGGAACTAAGTCAAATGGACTTGCGCAGGAAAGAAGCGTAGGAAGAACACTGCCAAGAAGAAGTAAAGAAGCCAAAGCATAAAATAAAGATTAGTTTAGTAGAATACAACTTAATAAAAAACAGCTGTTGGCATCCAAGGTACACAAACAGTGCGGAGTTGTGTTACTTCACCAGCCAATCACAGAAGCAAACAAAATCGTCGTCATGCGGCCTTTTCAAAATGGCGTCGTACTTGACATCTCCGGAGCGTCTGCTGTTCTTGAAGAGTCTTTTCATCGGCAGAAGCAATGAGTCGAGCAACAGACATGGACAAAGTGTATGGAGTCTGAGCACGTCCCTCTTCAAAAGTCTGCGGTGCCGTTTATTTCACTGCTGAACCCGTTTTACTAATGAAACTTCACTGGCAACTGAAGTGAAACTTGACAATAAATAGTTGAAGCAAAGCAAGCATGTTATTTCAGTTCAATAAAGAATTAGGCGAGTTCAATAAAGAAATAATAGGCGAGGCAAAAGGCATAAAATTACGTGCCAATAACATTATTTTTGTGGTTACCACCTTATTTGGATAACAGGAAAAGTTTGAGGTACGAATTATTTGCCGCCTCACGGAGGAACAGTGGCGGGCAGTTATGAGGGCGTGGGTGGGGCTTCACTGCAGACTTAATTTGTGTCCGACTATAGTAGCAGTTAAGTTTTTTTGATTGTTCTTTTCTCCTTGAAGTCGACCAAAGTCTCTTCAAGGTGTTTATCGGCGTTGATGAAGCAGGAGGCAGGTTGGAGGTAACAAAACTTGAAGATATATTGCAACGGAAATATTTACACAGTCAAATACAGAGTTAGCAAAAGAACACTGATACAAAACACACAAGTAAACAGCGCCTTACTCTTCTACTTTTTCTTAAGTTAGAGCCTAGGACAACTGTCACTACATACGATCAACCGAGTCTCACTGTTCTACCACTAAGTGGTTACGGCCCAGACTAGCGTTGCATCGTACGGAGTCTTACTGTTCTATCAGGTTTAGTGATTACAGCCTAGACTGAGGAACAAGCACCTCGTCTCGGTTGTTATAGGGGAAAGAGACAAAGAAAACGGGTGGTAGGGTCGTTAGCCCATCCCACGGAAGCAATTGCCAATGAGAGTTGACAGTTTCTTAAGCCACAACCCAAAGGAATGGGCTTACTCTCATAAGTGAATCTATTGGAAAACCACCCTGCTTTCCCTCTTCCCACATCTTCTTCTCCCCCTCCTATTTCCACGTGGTCAGTGACGGCCTCGTCAAACACGCCAGGCATGCATGATTTATTGAGGCCATCTCGCCCCTCAGCGGCGTTTCTAGCCAGCAAGGGGGGGCTCGGGCGCTGGTGTCCCAACACCGCGTACCGTAGTCCCCCTCAAGGTTTTTCCTGGTAGAAAACTAATTACCGCTGGCGGCATCCGGACTCGGGTGCTCTTAAAACGACGCCGCGCCCCTCTCTACGGCGCGCACTGCATGTTGTAACACGACACAAAGCGGGCTCTCCCCAGCGCTCAAAACAAGATGCACGTGGCTGCCGTCCGAATGCGAGGGGCGCGATCCCCCCGCTCCGTACGCGCCAGACGTGGTCAACATTGCTAGCAGCTGCGTCTCTAATTAGCAGGGGACTCAAGAGCCGGCGCCACAACGTCGCGTATACAACCTTTGTCCGCTCGAGCTTTGTCCGCGTGGCCCTATTATGACCATCGGCGGAATGTCAACAAAGCCCGCGTAAAAGCATTTTCTCCGAATCCGTTTTCCGCCTCTGCACCGCGCCCCCCGCGGCGGCGCGCGCCTCGGCTCGTCACCCAACACCACGCGGGCCGTCCGACCCCTCAACAACAGAAACGGTTGCCGCCCGAGGCGCTGGGGGGTGGACGCTTCGCCATTCACAAAACGCATGGCCAACTCGCGGCACTGCAAAAGTATATACAAAACAATCATGCAGCCCTACGCCATCCATTCCGCCTGTTCGACGATGAGCGGCCTAACAGTAGCGTTTTTTGAATTAGCTCTGGAAGAATTATAGAGAAATATATATATTTGCGGAAAATCACAGCTCTTTTGGATCTCTCGTTAATGCTCTACCAAGTTAAGTGCCACAACTCATATTGTTATTTGGGAAGTTACGTAACGATGCGTGGCTGCCAATCCCGTACAACCACGCAGGGCGCAGGACGCTGCGATTCAAGACGTACTAAGCCCACCGCGGAACGTTAGAAAAACACCTACATATGCACAGTAGAGAAGTGACCACGTTATGCGGCTCGAATGATAACTGTAGAAGCGTCATTAGAACACGCGGAAGTGTTCTCCACTTCCTTTGTCTGTTCTACTTCCTTTGTGAATAAAAAGATGTTGATAAATAAATATTTTCATAAACAACGGTTGAATTCATTAATTTTCGCTTTTCCTTCCAGTTTGGCTGTTGCCTTGGCTCTCTCCCTTACTAGATCGCCTTATTTCTCCACTCCTTGCGACTCTTGTTTCTAGTTGGCAATTTTGCACGAAAAGAGCTCTACAATTAGGGAAAAACCAGACCAGTTAACGGTGACAGTCATATTGCCTATGAGTTTAAGGGTATATTGCAGGGTTTGATGATGAACGTTGTCTCGTATTATTTTTTTTATACCTTATCTAACCCATATCGCGGGTATATGGTTCCGAGAATCTGTCGAGGAAATAATGAAGCAAAAGGAAAAGTGAAACGCAATTGGAATTTTCTCTGGCCGCGACTCGTTCCACGTGCATACAGACCAGCTGACCACGAACTAAATCCCCTACCTGGTCCCTGGATAAGTCTAAACAAAGAACGTTGAACTGCCGAAGGAACAGCGATGTTTGTGACCGTCGAAAAGACGGTCACGAACATCCAAAGGGATATGCCTGCAACGCGGAACGTGTAAATCGCTCCCTTTTCGGTACCAACACATCCCACATCGATATCACCGACAACGACAACAGGGGTAGTGTCATCGCACCTAATTCACGCAAAGTGAGTAGCCATGAACCTTACGGGAGTATGAGTAATTGCATTTATTTTGCTTGCTTACGGGGGTACGAGCCATTGCTCACGGGGGTATGAGCTATTGATGATGACAGTTTTCGACATGGTGTTCTGTATGTCGTATGCGTGATTAGAAAGAATTTAAGCACTGTTAGCTCCACTTTGCTGAGTGCTTGTAGCCTCTGCCTTAAGCCTGCTTCACATGCAAGCGAAAATACTCGCGAATCCTGCCGCCGCGTCGCAGAAATCGGTTTCGAGCGGTGGCGGCGGCACTAGCGGCGGGAGCGGCGAGGTTCGGGCAAGTTGGAATTTCATCGCAGCGGCAGAGTGGCAGCACCGCTTCCGAACGGCCCACCTCGACTAGTGACCAGTGGAGGACTAGTGCGGGAAAGCCTGCCCATAGGATGACGTTTATTTACTACACGTGGTACGGGCAACATGCCAAGAGAGCTTTTCAACGAATTGCTAAGCGCAGGATATGTATTTATAAAATAAAAATTTGAGAGGCAGGGACAAAGCAATGCTTATGTTGGTAGTCGCAAACTACCGAAAGTGGCTGAAAGTCCCATGTTTTCTGCCAGCATCATTGCTATTCGCAGCGGCGGAAAACGCGCGGCGGCAATGCATGTGAAATGAAACTCGCGAAAAGCTTCGCAGCACCGCGCCGCTGTTCGCTCCATTCGCTCAATCACTTGCATGTGAAACAGGCTTTAGGGGGGCTATGAGCTATTGCATTTTTTTGCTTGCTTGCGGGAGCATGAATGCTTACGAAGGTTTGAGCCATTGATGATGATAGTTTTTGTTCACGAAGAACAAAAATGCATGGAACCCTAGCCATATGCAGCTACGCTGTAAAATCGCCCATAGTTGATCCCCTGCCGTCAACGTTCGAAGTGGCCATGGTGATACATAAAAGTGCCGTTTGAATCTGTCGGCCAACATCTGATGGACATCCTCCCGGTGCCCTTTAGTCGTTAGCCCTTCAAACATAAATAACTAACTGAAACAGACGCCAACAAATGTTCCCGTTCCTTGAAAATGTGGGCACATCTGTGATGTAAGTTAATATAAAGCTGCACACTATTTATCTCTAAAATGCCGTTCGTGTGTTACGGAGACAAAAATAAGTATATATCGAGTCACCTATACCAGGTATTATTTCTTTCGTTAACATAATTATTTTTAAAATCCCCTTTGCAATGCAGCACAATTCTGCTTCTTGAGATAGAATGTTCTCAGAAGCGGACATTGTATGCTCGAAAAATCAAAATGAAAATTCGACTCATTAACAAATTTTTGCTAATTGACTTTTAAGTAGCTACTCCAATGCACATATTGCATTTTATGAATTGTCGATGGTGACTTCGAAAGTCGTGTCCACTTGGAACAAATTCTGAGGATGACACCAGTTTCAAGATATGCGTTCCCGAAGTTTGAGACTAAATGCACTGATGTTCCAGTAACTTTCGAGCTTCAGTAAATAAAAGCCAGTTTTGTTGTAGTAGAACAACAGCGCATCTTTACTGCAATTTTGACAGCGGATATCTAAAAACTGGTGTTAGTTACAAAATTCGTTCCAAGTTGAGGTGCCTTGGGAATTAATTGGCCTCGATTCGTGTATTACAATATGTGCCCTAAAGTAATCAGTTAAATTGTTCTTTAGTTAGCTTTTGGTTATTATTCAGTTGTAAATTTTGATTTTAGTCTAAGTCAAGTACTCCTCCTCGAGTGACCCAGATTAATGAACAGGTTTGTGCTATGTGCCACAGGCGATTTTTTAAAAAAAATGTTAATGTTAAAACATCCGGCTATCAAACAGATGGAAACATATGCGGTGCAGTCATGGACTGCACTATGCCGCCTATGAAGGCCACATACGCAATAGCGCTTTGAGGATAGAGAGAAAGAGAAATTTGTTATAAGAGAGAAACTCAGAGGTTGGACTTCCAAGAGAGGTGTGCAAATCTGCGAGCCTGCCTTGCACAAGTGAAAGAGGCGTAGCTGCAGGACGCTGACTGCACGAAGTACATTCCCGCTAAATCCTAGTGCTCAAATATGTGTCGCCTGTTATAGTTTGTTCTGTCAAGCATGTAATGGTTGCATGTAATTGATTACTGAATAAAATTAATTCATTACAGACCCGCCGTGGTTGCTCAGTGGCTATGGTGTTAGGCTGCTGAGCACGAGGTCGCGGGATCGAATCCCGGCCACGGCGGCCGCATTTCGATGGGGGCGAAATGCGAAAACACCCGTGTGCTTAGATTTAGGTGCACGTTAAAGAACCCCAGGTGGTCGAAATTTCCGGAGTCCTCCACTACGGCGTGCCTCATAATCAGAAAGTGGTTTTGGTACGTAAAACCCCATAATTAATTAATTCATTACAGTGAGCGTTACCGAGCATACTAATTAATCATCATATTACTAAATTACAAAACAACATCATTGATTACAAGTAATTCATTAAATGCATTACGTACAAGTCTGGTGCTTGTGATAGCAGCTTTATATTATCTTGTAGCTTTTGAAATAAGGGACTGCGCTTTCATGCAGCTGAATGTCACCAGTGGCACGTACCACACACTTCTATAAGGGAAATAAACGTAGGAGGTTTGTTTCCATCGTCGTTAACCCTATACAGACGAGGGGTATGTCGGGCATGAATGCACACATGCATAATAAATTTGGCGCTTATCAGTTAATGGAAGATCATATCTCAATCGATTTAACAAATCAAATCATATCGAGAGGTCTTATAGAATCGATGTGGGTGACCATGAAAGATGTTAGTTATTAAAATGCCTAAAAATATTATGATTGTCCCTTGTTAAATAGTCAACTTTTTGAAAATTGAGAGTTAGGTGTTGTCGACAACTCCTTTATGCTTAAACAGGTGCTTTGTTTTACTTGCGCTTAACTGAAATTTGTTTGCTATTGCCATCAGTTTATTTTTTTCCAACACTACATTTGCCCCATAGTACAATTTATGCATGCCGATATCAGCAAATCCGCATGCCGACATCCCGTTTAAAATCATACTGGTACGACCTAAATTTTTGCAATGTCGTTTACGTATAATAGTAATAGAACTGGCCAAAAAGAATAGGCACCTGCAGGACTCCATACTCAACTTGGGTATTGTATTGTGCACTATTTATTACTGTATATTGTAATCTAGAAGTGCAGTTTACAAAGACGACTACATCAGGACTCTATACATCTTAGCGAGGAACGCAAGTTGTTACTCAAGAGACAGAAAGAGAGAGAGAGATGAAGAGGAAAGGCAGGGAGGTTAACCGGATATCAGTCTCCGGTTTGCTACCTTACACTGGGGATAGGCGATAGGGGTTAGAAAGATGACAGAGAGGAAAACGCAAAAAAAAACCAAGAAACACGCACACATGGAGACACACACACACACAAAAGGCGTTCCAGTAAAAGACGTTCGCGAAGACCGGTAGATCGCAGAAAGCGCAATAGCGCTTGCACGGCTTTCTTCTGTGACGTTAGGTCCCTTCGGTGGTGTAGAGTTCTTTTTTCCGATAGCAGTTGGTCGTCCAGTTGGTCAAGTTCGTGGCGAAGGCATTCCCTCTGTGGACTGTGCGGGCAAGCGCACAAAATATGTTCAATTGATTCTTCATGGCCGCAGTGGTCACAGGTTGCGGTGTCGGTCATCCCTATGCGGAATGCATAGGCTTTGGTAAAGGCAACGCCCAACCACAGTCGATACAAGAGCGTAACGTCTCCACGGTGAAGCTGTGATGGCGCTCGGAGACTTAAAGGGACACTAAAGTGAAAAATTATTTCTTCTGCATCAGTAAATTACCGTTCTACAACACCGAAAACACCACTCTTACAACGATAAGACGTTTGGTAAGCCAGAAAAAGCGCAAGAACGAAATACGGGTGGCGACGCCTACTTAAGTTCCCGCACCTGGGGGCTGCGACGTCTTGGATTTTGATGGCATCCTCTAGGGCCTACTAATTATATATAGCGATACAGATTGACTACATTGTGTTCTAAAGGAACCAAATATTAAACATGGGAAGTTTCGGGCACCTTTATTCAGCCAACGCGGCCCAAATGCCAAAACATACTTTGGAATCCCTGACGTATTTCTTAAATGTGGCTCATTCCATTGCGACGTGGTGCACTGCCGAGCAAGCAGGTGGAACTTCCGTGCTGCGACAGTCCTAGAAAGTGGAATTGGTACGTGGTGCTCATCAATATGGGCTGAGCGGGCAGCTTGATCGGTCCGTTCATTGCCGATAATCCCGCAGTGACTTGGAAGCCGTTGGAAGGTTATTTCATGGCCTGCATCACTTGTATAGTGTAACGTCTCTGTAATGTGAAATATTAGCTGCTCGTGCGGTCCGCGTCGTAAAGGTGACAGTAGAGACTGCAGTGCAGCCTTCGAATCGCAGAATACCACCCACTTGTATGGCTGTTCATTACCACTGTAATGAAGGGCAGTAAAGAGTGCTGCGAGCTCTGCTGCCGTCGACGTTGTCGCGTGAGTCGTCTTAAATTTGATTGTTGTGGCTGTCGCTGGTATCACGATTGCCGCCGCGGAGCTGTTTGGCAAGACAGTTCCATCAGTGTAGATATGTGCAGAGTCACGGTAGTTCTCGTACAAATATAGTAGCGTGAGCTGTTTAAGGGCTGGTGATTATAGATCAGCCTTTTTCATGATGCCAGGTATCGTGAGGTTGAGGCTGAGTGAGGCACCATGGAGGAGTCGAAGGTCTCGCAGCCGGAATGAAACAAGATGGCAGTGATTCATCATGTGCGGTAATCGTTTGGCTGAAACATGTGCGAGGTCTCTCCGCTGGTAGAGAGGCTAAGTGGTGACGAGGAGTCCTGGTAAGAGGCCTTATGTGGGTCTTGAGCACTTCAATGTCAATGTGAGTCTTGACAAGGTGGTCTCCAGCGATTGCTATCGTAGCCACTGTTGATGCACTCCGATGCAGGCCTAGACAGATCCGGAGCGCTTGAGCCTGAACACTTTGTATTGTGCGTAGATTCATTTTACCTGTGTTGGTTATTGCTGGCAAGCTGTATCGCAGAAAGCCTAGAAAAAGCACCCTGTAAAGTTGTAACATTGCACTTGTCGACATTCCCCAAGTCTTGCCAGTGAAAAACTTGAACAGGTGGCAGATGCCTATTAACTGCTAGTTCACGTATGATACGTGAGGGCTCAATGACAAATCCCTGTCGATTATGACGCTTAGAAACTTGCGCGATAAAACACGTGGTATTATTTGGCCATTTATCATTCCGCTAACGCGGCAAGACCATCACAGCAGCGCCCGGAACGTCGGAAGAAAAAGCAAAGAAAGCTTTGCTTTAAAAGAAACTTTACATCAAACCTCACTGCTGCATTCTTGAGGCTTTGCGATAGTTTGTGTACATATGGAATTACAACTACTTTCTTGTTCTTTTCGGCAGGCTCTGACTTACTCATTCTTGTGGGCAATCCTAATTTTACACGCTTAACGAGCTTCTGCACGGTCACGCGGATAGCGTCCTCCCGAAAACCTGCCGATCTCAAACGATCCAGTTGTTTTAAAAAACTCTCACACGTCTGATGAAAACAATATTTCGAAAGTGCGGAAAATAAGGCCGGAAATGCAATGCCATTTTTTACCTCCTTTGAATGTGTGGAGTTAAAATTCTTTGTTCTGACCTTGGGCAATACATCCAACACATATGCTTGTCAGTTAGTTTAGGCCTGTTATCTAAAAAACTGTAGCTCGTTTTTAGCTGGCCCACTTCGTTCATTTGCGGAACACTTGAACTACGTCACCAATCGCCTGTTGGAAATTAGAATTCTTCACAAACACTAGAAAATCATCAACATACCTTAGCCCTTTCATCGTTAAGTGATACAGGTTATTTTCTATACTTCAATCAACCCTCCCTAGGAAAATGCTAGTATCGGGACAACTTTGAAGCCAATGCAGATGCCAGATTTTTGTCGCTATAAATTTCCTTTCCACTCAACAAAGGTTGAAGCTAAGTAAAAAAGGAATAATCTCGAGAAAACTACTAGGAGTTACTCCACTGATGCTAGAAAATTTGAGCTCATTGTTGTTCTCGGTGATACGCAGTTTACACTTACCATTAAATCATCATGTGGTATGTTATAGAATAGGTCTTGAACATAACGGTGCTAAAGACATGACATTCTTCAGGATTAGATTGAACGAGGAAGCTAACGATATCACCCGAGTTTTTCACCATAAAGGGATCGTTGATCACTAATGATTGCAAATCCCTTTATAAATAGGCCGACACAACGCGCTGCCCCGTATCCCTTTCCGTGATTATTGTCAGGTTTGTGAGTCTTTATATACGATTCCGGATGCAATGACATTCTGGATGTTAATGTTACGTCAAGTGGCATAACCGGCAGCATGCGAAAGCCAAGTCGAAGCAAGTTCTCTGCAATTACAAGAATATCTGGATTGTGCTTCAAAATTAAGATTCCTATCGCAGCCGTCAAATGTATTATAATATGAAAATATACATTTAATATCTTAAAGCATGCATGATTGACCAACTTAAGCTTAATAACTGCCTAAAGGCGTTAAGCGGATGGTGCAGCAAATGGAGTATGGAAATAAATTATTCTAAATCAACATATACACATATTACCACACAAAAAAGGGGCCGTCTTTTGTTTCCATATTCTATTGGTGACGAGTGTCTGATGAATACAAGTCAGTTTAAATACCTGGGAATAACGATAACAGAAAGCTTATCGTGGAGTATACATATAAATAATCTTTGTTCAAAAGCATACGGGAGGTTATATTTCTTGCGAAAAAAATTGGAGGGCGCTACATGCGATGTACGACTGGCCGCATACAAAACTTTTGTAAGGCCATTTCTTGAGTACGCGTCAGAGGTATGGAGCCCTCATCAAGGTTATTTGAAGAAACAACTAGAAAAAATTCAGAGGTACGCGGTGCGCTTTATATGCTCCCGATATCGAAGGACTGATTCAGTCACAGAAATGCTCAGTTTTTCTAAACTGGACCTGCTAGAAACGCGTAGACAAAAACATCGATTGAAATTATTATTCCAGATACTTCAAGGCCAAATAAATATTAGGAAGGAAACATACATACTCGCACCTGGCAAACGGAGCTCCAGAACCAACCATAACCGGTCTATCCAGGCTTATACCACTCACACTAATACATTCAGGCACTCCTTCTTCCCCGATGTGATTGAAATGTGGAACAAGTTACCGATGTGTGTAGTGGAACATACTGATTTGTCCCAATTCAAAAAATCTCTGGATGACTATCTGGATGGATGGATGGAAACAACTTTATTCTGAATCCGGCAAGTTTGACGACCCGGGCTCAGGTCTCCCATGAGGGGACTTCGAGGCCTTGCCTCGTCGCCGCCTCTCGGGCTTGCTGGACAGCCCACTCTTGTGTCTTGAGGTTGGAGCTGCGCAGAGCGGCGGCCCACTTCGACGCAAGAGCCTCCGGAGCTACTGCCATTGTAGCTGATGTAACCCGACACTCCCACAACATGTGTGACAGCGTCGCTCTAGTTGCCTGACATAATTTGCAAAGAGCAGTCGGGTATTGCGCGGGGAAAATGTGCTGCAATCGCACCGGACTGGGGAAGGTTTGTGTTTGCAATTGTCGCCAGATGACTGCCTGGCGACGTTTCAGCATGGGGTGAGGTGGGGGCAGCAACCGCCTGCCTAGCTGGTAGTGCTTGGTGATGTCATTGTACCTGACCAGGCGTTCTCGCGTGTTTTGAGCCAGCAGTTCTGAACTCGAAGAGGCGGTCTCCGATTCTGCGCGGCGGGTCAGTTCTCGCGCAGAGCGGTGTGCTACCTCGTTCAAGTTAATGAGGCCCTCATCGGTGGGGGTGGCGACGTGCGCTGGAAACCATATGATGGCGGTGTTATCTAAGTGCTGTCGACCAGCTTTCCTTAGAATCTGGAGAGCTTCGGAGGAAATGCGCCCCCGCGCGTAGTTGCGAACTGCGGATTGTGAGTCGCTAAAAACTACCTCGCAGAGGGGGTCGGTAAGCGCAAGCGCAATTGCTACCTCTTCTGCTGTTTCGGGGTATTCTGTTGCGACACTACACGCGTGCGTAAGCCGGGAGCTAACGTCTACGACTACCGCCGTGAACCGGTGTTCTCGTGTGTATTCTGCGGCGTCTACAAAGCGCGTAGTCCTCTTTCCACCCAAGGAGCGCAGCAGTGCCTTGGCACGGGCCTGGCGTCGGCCCCGATTAAATTCGGGGTGCATGTTTCGAGGTATAGGGGCGACAATCAGCGTGTCGCTGAGGTCAGGTGGAATGACCTGTTTCTGACCGTGTTGGACGTGGTAGTTGAAGCCGAGTTTCTGCAGGATGTAGCGGCCCGTGGCTGTCAGAGACATGCGTTCGAGTTGAGAGGTTCTTTGCGCATCCACAATTTCCTCAAGCGTGTTGTATACCCCCAGCTGTAGCAGACGAGCAGTGCTTGTGGACTCCGGTAGGCCAAGGGCGATCTTGTATGTCTTGCGTATAAGGGTGTTGATTTTCTCCCTTTCAGTGACATTCCAGTTGTGGAAGGCAGCCACATAAGTGATGTGACTGATTGCGAACGAGTGTATGAGGCGCATGACACTGTCCTCCTTCATGCCCGTGTGCTTGTTTGTAATGCGCTTGATCAGGCGGGTAGCCGCTGTAACCTTGCCTTCGATTTTGCGAATAGCTTCTATGTTTGACCCGTTGGCTGTTATATGCATGCCTAGGATGCGTATCTTCGGGACTCGGGGAATGCAGGAGCCGTCTTGCGTATAGAGGATTATGTCGTCACATTGGCGCGATTCGGCTGTAGGCTTGGGCCGGCGGCGCGAGCGGTAGACGAGCAGCTCCGATTTCAGTGGAGATAGTCGGAGACCTGTGTCTTGGAGGTAGGTTTCGACTGCAGAGACCGCTGCTTGTAAGGTGCATTCTATCTGACCATCACTGCCCTTGTTGACCCACAGGGTGATGTCATCTGCGTACAAGGCGTGATGGAGGCCATCGATCTGGTCGAGGTAGGCCGGGAGACCCAGCATAACGAGGTTGAAAAGGAGCGGGGATATGACCGATCCTTGAGGAGTGCCGGTGCTTCCTAGTGTATGTTCGTCGGATGTCATGCTGCCGACCGCGAGGGTGACTGTGCGGCGCGACAGGAAGTCTCTGACGTAGTTGTAGCTTCGCTCACCCAAGTTGAGCTTGTTTATGCGGCTCAGGATTGCTGCATGTGCTACATTGTCAAATGCCTTTTCCAAATCTAGACCGAGGATGGCCCGGTTGCCACTAGTAGGGTCATTGATAATCTGGTGGTAGAGCTGGAGCATGACGTCTTGAGTGGAGAGGTGTGACCGGAAGCCCACCATAGTGGGTGGGTAAGCTCCAGTGTCCTCGAGGTGGTGGTTGATGCGGGAGAGGAACGCGTGCTCCATCACCTTGCCAACGCAGGATGTGAGGGAAATGGGCCGCAAGTGATCGAGGCTGGACGGCTTGCCTGGCTTCGGTATCAGGACTGCTTTAGAGCGTTTCCACGCCTCTGGGATGCAACCTGCTCGCCAGCATTTGTTGATGTATGCCGTAAGAGCGGTTATCGAGGCATCATCGAGGTTTCTTAGAGTCTTGTTCGTAACCTTGTCGGGACCAGGTGCTGATTTGCCATTAAGGTCGTGGAGAGCTGCGCGGATCTCTGACTCGTGAAATTCTTCATCGAGTGTCACATTTGTCTCTCCAGTGTAATCTCCGTGTTGAACATCGGGCCGTTGAGGGAGGTACTTGGCTAGCAGGCGTGTCACGAGCTGGTGATCACTCGTGGTAGCCTGTTCCTTGTGCAAAAGGCGTTGCAGGTTTGCTTGCTGAGCAGACTTGCTCTGCGTTTCCCCCAAGAGGTGACGAAGGAGGCGCCACGTACTGCCATTGTGGAGCTGCCCATCGACCGCGTTGCAGATGTCATACCACTGTTGGCGGCTTAAGGTCCGGCAATGTTCTTCCAGCTGGCGATTGATATGTGCGATCTTCTTACGAAGCTTTCGGTTGTGCCTTTGCTTTTTCCATCTTGCGTTTAGAGACGTCTTGGCTTCCCAGAGGTGGGCTAGTCGGCTGTCGATCTTGTCAACCTGGACTTCGGGTGCGAGCGTCTGCGTCGCCTTGTTCATGTCGTCGTTGAGCGTCTCCATCCATGCATCGATGTCATCGATGTTCTCCTCACCTCTCTGTTCAGCTCGCTGCTTTCGGAATTTGTCCCAGTCCGTCCATTTGAATAGCTTAGGAAAAGGGGGTGTACCCGCTTGAGGAATTCGTGTTTCTATGATCATGTGGTCACTACCGAGATCTTCAAAGGTATTGCGCCACATTGCTTGAGGGATGTTACGGACCGCCGTCAGGTCTGGTGTCGTGTCCCGTGCCGTAGAGGTGCCCGTGCGGGTCGGCGCCGTGGGATCGGTAATAAGAGTTAACTCGGCATCATGTAGGTCCTGCCACAGGCGTCGACCTTTGGCGGTAGTGTAGCCATAGCCCCAGGCCTCGTTCGGGGCGTTAAAATCTCCCCCGACCAGAAACGGGTTTGCGCCCGCCAAGGCAAGCGCCCCTCGGAACAGAGAGAGGAAACGAGCCCGTGAGTGAGCCGGATTACTATATACGTTGAGGAGAAATACACTGTGGTTGCGTGTTCTATTGGGAAGGAGCTCTACAAGCATGTTTTCCGCATGTGTGCCGCTTACGCTGTGTTCTTGCGCTACTGTCCCTTTCCGAATTAAAATTGCAAGTCCGCGATCAGCGGGAATCGGCGAGGCATGCGCAGTGTAACCTGGAAGCTTTGGTACGGTACCTACTGTTTCTTGTATCATTATGATGTCGGGTTTGGGTTGCGCGTGTCGGACGTATTGTTGCAGCAGTGGTTGCTTCTTAGTGAAGCCCCGACAGTTCCACTGCCACACCACGAGCTCGTTAGTGGGGCTGGCCATCGTGGTGCTGTACTTGTGCGTTACCTGAAATAGGGCTAGGGTGAATGACTGTAGGGCCCATGGTGGGCATCATTTCCACGCCTGGGCGAAGGCCTATGTGAGTCTCGATTTTGTCTATATGGACTTCAACCCTGTCTGTTCGAGCAGTGAGGTTATTGACCGCAACGCCGATGTTGCGGATCCCGGTTTGAATTTCTGAAAGCAGCTTCCTCATTTCTTCTTGTTCTTTCCGCCAGTCATTTATCGTGACATGTGCTTTGCGCCAATCACTTACTGCTGATTCGAGGTTCTCGAGCTGTTGAGACTCGGAACTGGCCGCCGCGCGTTTCTTTGTGGGCGGCGCCGCACTGTCGTTACCGTTCGTGACGGGAGTCGGGACTAAAGGAGGTTTAGGTATAGATGGCTGCGCCATGGACTGTT
Organism: Dermacentor albipictus; assembly: GCF_038994185.2. Lineage (NCBI taxonomy): Eukaryota > Metazoa > Arthropoda > Arachnida > Ixodida > Ixodidae > Dermacentor > Dermacentor albipictus. The sequence goes on along the minus strand of NC_091821.1, from coordinate 223,447,786 downwards.
TAATCTCTCGAATTTCTTGGGTTAATTGTAGCACGACCGTGCGTAATTGTGCGTTTTCGCGCTGCATTTCTTCTAAGGCCACATCCCTGGGGTCCCTCTTATTATTGGGTTCTGAGGCAGTAGGCAGTATTGGAGTCGAGGCAGTAGCTCCCTGAGCCTTGCGTCTCAGCGAGCCCTTAACCGCATCTGCCCAGCTCACCTTGTCAGGTAGGTCCGAATCTTGCTGGCCGGCTTGCTTCGGACGCCGAGAGCTCGAACGGCTACGGCTCGCCCTGGGAGTTTTGCTGCGCGCCCGGCTCCGAGACCTGCCCTGCCGGCGGGATGGAGACCCCGCAACCGAGCGAGACCGGGCCCGGCCTCGAGAGCGGGAGCGGGAGGCAGGTGGGAAATGTTGGTCGTAGGTCTGTTGCTGTAGCTCGAGGGCGGCCTCCGCAGCTGCCCTCTGTCGGTCGCCGCGTCGTTTCTTAACGAGATAGGGGGTCTTGAATCGAGCCTTGCAGGCCTTGTCCGCAGTGGGATGCGCTCCCCCACAAAGGTGACACCTTGGCGTGCATGTGTGATTGGGGTCTGGGTTCGAGGCTCCGCAGCCTCTACACACACGGTCTTGGGGGTTCGGGCAGACGTCCATGCGATGGCCGACGCGTCCGCACTGGTGGCACATGTCAATCTGCTTTCTGTACAAGGTACACCTGAGCATAGCACCCCCGTAGTACACCCACGTTGGTACTCGGCCACCATCGAAGGCGATGATGACCGACGTGGTCTTGCTGAGTCTTTTGGCCGCTAAGGCACTCGGGTTCCTCTTGTTGACGATATTGAGGTGAATGTCTTTCGCGTCTTCTTCGAGAGGAATGCCTCGGACGACTCCCTTGACTGTATAGTCGGGCGCAGTTTCATATGCCCGTATCTCGAACTTGTGTCCGTCGACCTCAAAGCTGTCGAGTCGGCGGTACCGTTCTGCATTAGGAGAGTGAGGGGTACTCACAACGATGATATTTTGCTGAATATTTGGGCAGACAATGTCTTCCGTGGCGTCTTGTGGAGATACGTTTGCCGCCCTATATACGGCCGAAGCGAGGCGGACGACCCCGACTTTTGCAACGTTCAAGCCGCCCCGTGGCCTGATAACTACTTTGCGGTGATCACGTGGAAGAGTGGGCATCTTCCCTGCCTTCAGAACTTGCTGCTTGTGAGCGCGCGGGCCTCGCTGCGCCTTGTTCGTGTCTCCAACGCCGGTTTGGGAGGCTGATGCAATGTTAGGGTTAGCGCGCTTGCCCCAAGGAGAAAGTCGTTCACGCGGGCCAATGGTGCACCATCCTGCTTCTTCGGAAATCTCGGTGGGTGAGATGTCAGTTCCTGCAACTTGTATTTCCATGGCGGCTTGAAGAAATTTGACGCGCAGCCGTAACTGCGGCTCACGTAGCGGCCGGAGCCCTAAGCTTAGCAGTAAGCTTAGCTCGGCGGTGCAGCGGCTCGGCAGAAATGGTCCAATAAAGCGGTGAAAATGCAGTTCCCACCTTGAAGATGAATATCGGTAGAGTCAGGATAACTTGCGGGAGATGATGGTGCAAAATTACAGAGATATTTTGCATAAACACTGCGAAATCATTTACGAAAGACAGAGCCGGCGTGAAGGGCATCCGCTCCCTTCGGCTTCTTCTTCTTCCTCATTGTGCCCGGTTAGCTTTGTATGCAAACCTAATAATTTGTTACCGATAAGCGCTTGGCCATGATCTGTGCACGCACTGTCAAAACACTGCAAGTGACGGGGAGCCGATTCGCTATAGTTTCGATTTACATGCACAGCGTTGTCTGCCGCTTTTGTGCCCTTTACGGCTTACCGTACCTCTGCTCACTGAAGGACTTAGAAAGCTGTAACTCCGCAAGTGTATTGCACGAGCAGTAAGTTTATTTATTTATTTATTTATTTATTTATTTATTTATTTATTTATTTATTTATTGTTCGATTGTTCGCATAATTCAAGAATTGCCTTAAAGAGACACCGAAAAGCAAAACTACACCAGTTTAGACGGGAAAAGTATGATATTAAATTTGACTTGAGTTGAGTTGAGTTGAGTTGTTGTAGGCTACTGGTGGGACTAGCCTTGCAGTTGCTGCCGGCAATTGCTCCACCGTAGCGACACTTAAAATAATTAAATCACGTAATCCGACACAGACCTCCCAATTACAAATGTTCACTCCTCAGTTCACCATGTTGAAGCCAAATCCGTGTCCTGTAGGTAATTTAAAAGAAGGCGAGAGACCTCCTTCCTACACAACCGGTTCCCGCGCGGGAAAACTATGTCCTGAAGCGAACTGTGAGGAAGTCCTGTGTTCTTGAGAGACCCGAATAACACCCTCCTTTCCGCGTTATACACAGTACAGCACATTAGGTAATGTTCAATGTCACCACACACACCACACGTTGAACATAATGGTGATAACGCCAGGCCAGTCTTAAACATCCACGCAGGGGTACGAGCAGAGCCCGTGCGAATGCGTAGCAGTAAGGTTGCTTGGTTTCTTTGGAGACCCTTGATCACACATGGCTTGTGAGGTGAGCTCCACAAAGAACTGAAGTAGCACGACACCGCTTCTCTGAAGAGTCTCCCGTCTTCTTGAGGCACTTTTCTCGAAGGATTCCCAGACTATCTGTGAATGATTGGATGACTATCTGTGCGAGTGCGCCGCTTGATTTCGAAGTATTCTGTGTTTGTGATTATTGCACATGTTCTTTTCTTTTATATGTATTTTTTTCATAACCCTCTCTGTAAGGACCCTCGCAAGGGGGTTGACAGTATTGTTAAATAATAATAAAATAATAATTAAAACGAAAGCGTGAGTCAGTTCTGGTTGCAGATGCGCCATCACACTCGCCCCTCACGTTTTTGTCGTTATCAGAACCGTGCGGAACTTTATTAACGTTCGACTTATCAAAAATAATTTTAGCTTTAGATGCTGCGTCTTCGAGAAAAAAAAATAATTTTGTAAACGTATCTATGAATAGGCTCTCGATGGAAAACCAGAACGGCTATATCATGTTGATATAGCCGTCGATCGATCATAGAACGATAAGTAAATAAATAAATAAATAAATAAATAAATAAATAAATAAATGCTGGAATTGTCATTGTCGTAAAAAAGCCACCAGGCACCAATCTAGACCACAAGAACACAGAACGTAGAGGACTCTACAGTTTGTTCATGCGGATAGGTAGACGTTTGTTATTCTGCAACCCATCAAAAATTTAAATAAAACTTCATTCCGTGACCTTTTCCAGTCTCTGTCCCATGAGGTTCAGTGTACACTGATCAATGAAAGTTTTCGCGCTTTCTAAAGAATACAACTACTTCAATTACATTAGCTATTCCAGTCAATCAACGTTATACCTACGAACCCGAGAGAATTACTTTGTCGTTCGTTCATCTTTAAAAAATTATATATATATATATATATATATATATATATATATATATATATATATATATATATATATATATATATATATATATATATATATATACAGAGAGAGAGAGAGAGATTTCCGAGAAAAGGCACCCTAATGAGATCAGCTATTTCCGTCCCTCGAGAGGGAAGGATACCAGCAGTGCGTGGCTATGGAAAAATACATTGTGTTTTTCGTTTCTGCAAAACCACTTTTGTTTATCTTTGTTCAAGACAAGCACGTTATCGCTGCACCGGTTGTTCAGAGCAGTGGCATCTATTTCAAGATGACCACAGTAGCGACAGCGGTGAGCTCTTAAAATCTGGACATAGTCCGTGTGCGAGATAAGAGAGGAACAGTTAAATACAGCCCAAGATTATTTAAAATGCCAATGAGAAACAAGAGAGGTTTCAAAACAGTCCTGCTGGCAGGATACGTCATAATCCTCTCGGTCGTCAGCGTTTCAGGTGTCTGAAATTCAAGATGAGTCCATGTTAGACAAATATGTACGAGAGCCAATAATAATTGGTCTCACCCGAGAAAACTGAAGGATTGATGGGCAACAAAACCACCGCTTATTAACAGGATATTTTCTCAAGAGGAACGCCAATATTTAATAGGCACGATTAGTTAAATTAGTGGAAATGCATTTCTTGAGTCACTGCTATGCCATTTCAATGCGCGTTGTTGCATTATTTTTGTATTCAAGTCCTTTTGCTATCGGAAGTAAGAGAGCTGAGTAAATAATGAAACGTCAATGACGCTTCTCGAAAATTTAAGTTTTTCGAACAATCGGCCCGAACCTAGGCGCTACTGTTCTCGCATGACAAAACAATGCGTTTCGTTGTGCCCATGCAATATGCACCAAGTAAAATGCACATTTATGAGCAAGCACTTGTCCCGTCGCTTTTTAACATGACCTAGAACCCAACCTATAATCGAACGAAATCAACGAAACATAAGAGATGCTCAAAATTAGTTTTCACTTAAATGGCACTGCGCATCGTTCAGTAGCGCTTGTGCTCCCAAGCAGTGAAAACTCATCCTAAGTGGCGGTGCAGTTTGTCGGGGACACGGTGAGATAGATTACGCTGGGGGATCAAGTGGACAGTCATTGGAGGCATGTGCTTCTGGGCACTCCCTTTCCCTCAGGTGTGTCTGAGCTAAGGCACTATGGATGATAAAAATTGCTAAAAAAAGCTCATTAACATGTAAGAAAAAAAACGAAAGAGAAACAAAGCGTGGATTACGTGATGTCTCACTTGAGCACGAGGTTGAAGAAAGACTGATAAAAGTAGAGTTCGAACGCTTGCGCACAAATAAAAAAACAAACAAATAAAATACAAAATACTGTTGATATGCATGCACATGAAAGGAAAAGGAATTTCACACGGCCCATAATGCCCTCTTTTTCAGTGTCTGGAGGAGGCCATAATACAAGCATATTATCTAACGAGAACACAGGACACTCCGTTGTTCTATACTTGGCACACAGTTCTTGCGTCTGCTGGTCATAAAGCGGAGAAGTTTATTGCACATTTGGGATGTCCTCATCTGCTTCACCACAATCACGTGACGATGATTCAGCGACCCCTATTTTATGTAGGAAGTTGTTGGTGAAGGCCGCACCAATAGCCCATGCAAGTCGATGAAAAAAAAAAAAAAAACTTCCAAGGCACTCGAATGTTGGGCTAGTAGATCGAACACCATTTTTGAGAAAAACAGCGCAGCGACAGTACCAATGGGAGACAAAACAACAGAGTTTGTGCCTCTTTGGTCCAGTTGCTGCACTATCTTTTTTCTTTTTTTGGAGAATATAGTTTTTACGCCTATCATTAGGTTAACAGAAAGTCCGAAATTTAGTTCAGGCTCCACTGCATAAAATATACCTTTTCTCTGCATCATTGAACTGCTTTGTGAAAGATCATTCCTCGGAGAGTTTTTTCAGAATGTGTCTTATGTCTTAGCGGAAGAGAGAAACAACGCACATAGTCGACATGTTCACGGGTCCATTTTGCCAATTCGCCTATTCTGTCGTTTCCGGATAATCCAATGTGGCTGGGCACCCACTGAAATAAAACAGCGCGTAGGCACAAGACCGTGCATGCGCTGTGCACATATATCCAACAATTGACTGAATAATTGTA